>NC_052313.1:54293319-54413319 GCF_016432855.1 Salvelinus namaycush
ACGGTGCCTCTATTTTACCTCCGGGGGACTTGACAGCTCACAAGGTCTTCCGATCGCAGCGCACAAGAATAAATGGAGGAAATAAATACATCCCAGATATACTCTTTGTCTTCCTCGTTGCTACGGAGACACTTCCTACAGAGGCACTGTGAAGTATTGTGGGTAGTGCTTAGGAAAAGGTCGATCGCCCTGGGGGGCAGAGGAGATGATGTCCTTCATTCCTGTTAGTGAGGAAAAGCTTCCTCAAAACGTGCAGCAAGGGCGCAATTATTCATTCATTATAACAGTTCAACAGTTCACGTTCGAACCATAACAACTGTTACTACAACAAACAGGCTTGTATTTTACTTTACTCAGGTCCAAAATGGATATCTAGAAAACAATCAACATTCCAAAACCTCTCTCTCTTTGCCTTCGATAGCCACCCTCAATTGGTCTGCACTATCAAAGGTGTAATTGTCCAATCTCTTAAGGCAGACCTGCCAGTGGAGCCGTTCAGTTGTAAACAAACAGTCTGATAAGGAGAGAACTTTCCCCAGGTTAATTTCCTTTCTATTGAAACACACTAATCAACTCCCTAATCACCATCATCCCCCTTTTTCTCCAGACAATAGACCCTCCCTTGGACCCTTGACGGGACTGACAGCCGACCCATTTGGGTGATAGGGGGGAGGCACCATCTCCTGAGAGGCACCATCTCTCCCCGGGGGATCTGGTGAGGCCCATTGTTCTTGGGTGTCCCTGGAGAGCAGGAGCCTAAATTAAGGGTGTCATTCCCAAACAGGCAACTCCTGTCTTGGGGGCTGTCAAGAGGTGCGTAGGAGGGCTCAGGGCTGGCTACGGCATGTCTTGAGTGATGCCTCTGTGAAAGGCGCTGTTCCAACGCTCCTCTATCGCGTTGGCCATCTGGCCTGAAGAGATGTCCACTCTGCCAGCCAAACCACACCACCGGTCATTAATCATCACTGGATAGGACAGTGGTGTGAACAGGCCAGGCCAGGATATCATGATGTCCCTATAGCCCTGATCAATTGGAGATAGTGGAGAGGGGAGGGAACGGACCTGGTTTATCTGACTCTAAGAGAAGGCATTAACAGACAGGCTGAACGAGGAAGTGAGAGAGATTGCTACTACGGTGCAATGCCCATGATGGAATCTGCCCCCAACAGACTACAGCCGTTTCGCCATGCAGATAATAATGTCTCTCTTGTTGTGATGTGTGTTTTGTCCTATATTTATATTGTATTTATTGATTTATTTTAATCCCAGGCCCCCGTCCCTGCAGGAGGCCTGTCGGTAGGCCGTCATTGTAAATAAGAATTTGTTCTTAAACTGACTTGCCTAGTTAAATAAAGGTTAAATATATATATATTTTTTTATAAACTGTCATAAGTAGGTGTACACCCGCACATGGGCATGAGAGAATTGCTGACACAATACTGATGCTGGGTTGACTCATAACCCGCAGTCGGGTTTAGGGTCATTAAATGTTGTGATAATGAAGGGCAGGTGGGTGGGGTGAATAAAGATAAAACAATAGCTTAAAAATCCTTAAAATGTATAATTCTTGTACAATTTATATCTATAGGCTACATTTTGTTTTTTGTGATTGTTATGTTTTGTGTGATGATTGTGAGGCGCTATTCAAATTCGACTGTCACAAGACGGGAACGTCAAATAGGCCTATGGCAAGTCAAGGGAACTATAGCCTACTGTTCAGATGGGTTAAAAAGAAACTGAAATCTGGACACTGACTGTAGCACTATAACCTCTCACATAGCCTTAATATTAACTATTAACTGCAGAGTTAAAGGTGCAATATGCAGAAATCACGACACCATTTCCTGGTTGCTAAAATGCAAATAGTTTGCCTAATTTCAGTTTATTTGACAAAACCAGCAGTCGTTGTGTATCATTGTACCATCGAAACCACTGTCAAATATATTTTTCATAACCCAAAATGTTGTATTTTCAGCTAGTGAACAAAACCGAAAGTAAAAGATGCAAAAACTAAACTTAAGAACGGGAAGCATAGAAATAGATCACATAAAAGAGATCTACCACTTCTTAGACTTGCTTTCAATTGATAACGACAGATCTATAACATTTCTATGTGAATTTGGTCGGCTCGCCCAAAAAGTTACATATTGCAGCTTTAGTAATTTCTTGCAGTAAAATTATACACCAATTGTAGGCTACATTTCAAATGGAGAAATATGATTTCTTTCTTTCAGCATCTTGAGAGAATGCAAATTCACAGTTACATACTGTCTGCAGGTGCTGTGTCTGTAGAGCCGCCATTTTTATCAGCATCATAAAAGCTGATAGTATTTCAACCACATAAAACATGCATCCAATCAGAACTGAGATCTGATCAGAAACATGTTGGTCGTTTCCACAGCTTTCTACTTCCTGACAAACAGTCAAACTGATGTCATTTGGACATTTGTAAAAAATGTCCTGTTTTTGTTGTTGTTGAGTTATTGCATTTTCTCCACGGTCCCTAAACATCTTTGCACCGCGAAAGAAGCACATGACAGAGAAACCTTTACCGATGCCAAATAGACTGAAGCATTCCTTCTACACATTTATGACATTCTGCTGAGCAAGGGTTTATGTAGTCTTCTAGGGCAACATACAGTATGACAGAAGAGAAGCTGCCTGTATCTAATTACAGAGAAGTTGACCAACAAATAGCCTACCAAAATGTCAGAAATTATAAGCAGAAACATATCTAAATCAGGCCCAAAAAAATCCTGCACTCCCTGTCAAAAATCATTCTGCCGTCTCGGACTGTAGCCTACAGTGCATTTCCTATATTAGCAGGTAGGTTCGTGTGCGGGCCTCAGATTTTCACCTCATCACAGTCGGGCGGTTGCAGGTGAACAAACAGCTGACCCCCCCCCACACACACACACACACAATCTATCATGGCATTTATGACAAGGTCAGCGTTGATGAGGCAAGGACAGGAAAGGGCAGGCCCAGGGGAGCATAGCGGGGCGAGGAGCAGTGAAAACCAGATCAAATAAAATACCAACGAAGAAGAAAATGCTCCCTCTATCCCTGGTTGCATCTAAAAATGAACCCTAAATAGTGCACTACTTTTGACCAGGGCCCATAGGGCTATTATCAAAAGCAGAGCACTATGTAGGGAAAAGGGTGCCATTTGAGATGTAGCCTAGCAACTGATTTATCTGGTAAGAGTTCTGGGTAATTAATTAGAAACTCAATTATCCAAACCTTACTTCAAGCAGTCTCAATTCATTAGCAGATAAAGCCTCTCTCGCCCTGCAACCGTTTCTGACAGAGAGAGAGAGAGGACGGATGGATGGAAAGGCTGTGGAAAAGAAACACATTGGTTCTTTCCTGAACGAGTTAAAAGAAGCCCCTGGGGTCAAAGACCATTTTTCTTTTGTCTAATCAGTCTTGTTAAAGAAGCTCTTTAGAGAGACTTCTTTCTCAACAGGATGGGTAGAAACAGACAACGAATCCAAGACTGATACTACGATCAGTGAGGGAATCAGGTCTAGCATACAGAAACAGACACACAAACAACATGCACCATAAACCAACAAAGTCACCATTGGGACACTTGAGTCCCAGTGTGTTCAGACAGAACAACTGTGTATCAATCAGACACTCTACTGCTCAGTAGAGAATACTGTAACCGGATCAGAACCATCACACAATCTAAAAGCCACCACACGCTCCTCTGATTGATGCCGGTTTGTTTCTCATTTCATTATTTCTCCAAAACTAAAAAGAACAACCCCCTCCACCCCAACCCCCTCCACCCCCAACCCCCTCAGATCTCATTTCCAGGGGTTAGTGTGCATGACAAAAATGTCATCATGGCCAAAATAGCTCCGAGCGGTCGTCACGGCGACAACCTTTTCCCTGGGAAATTATATTTTCCCAATCCGGCGGAAGGCGGATCGCGTCGCCACTCGTTACAGGGCCTTGATAGCAGGTCTTTAATATTCACCGTCTTAATTAGGAGACGCCGTTAATTTCATTAAATTCTTTGGCTGCTAAATGAAGCAGATTATGAGACATCTTTTATTGCCAAGCGTGAAATTACAGCCTGCCCGCTGCCAATGGCAGGGCGACACTAATGAATTACAGGGTAAATAACAGCCGAATTAACCATCCAATTTAACTCCTTACTAAGAGGAACCAGGCCTCAGAGGGGAGGAGGCAGAGGGGGAGACTGTCAAAACCACCCAGCCCTGTGCCCATCTAATGTTACACTACTCTCTACAACTATAGGCAATTACTACCATGATACTAATCAGCTCCTCACAAAGGGAGCCAACCCCAACCACACACGTCGATGCTTTGGACTCATTTGAAATGTAAAGAAAATACAAATCTGAACTGGGACGGACAAATTACTATTGAATGTCGAGATGAGTTGGGCTACGAAGCTGTGGAAAGACCACCTTTCACTATTAGGATGAACCAGGAACCGCATCTTAACCTTCTCTACCTCCTATTGCTGCTCCATGACCCTCGGTCTAGGCCAACAGCCCCGGTGTCTAGGCCAACAGCCCCGGTGTCTAGGCCAACAGCCCCGGTGTCTAGGCCAACAGCCCCGGTGTCTAGGCCAACAGCCCCGGTGTCTAGGCCAACAGCCCCGGTGTTTAGGCCAACAGCCCAGGTGTAACAGTAAACAGTAAGTTCATTCGACAGAGACGTGTTGGCGAAGCGAGTGTCTCCATCTCTTCGGTAATTACGGGCTAATTAGGAGCGTGGAGCAGATGTCCGCGGAGACGCCACCGTAAACACAGTCTGTAAACAAGCTGCAGATGTCCCGCTCGCCACTCGCTTTTTAAAGAAACCCTCAGCCCCTAACAGAAGAGGCTTAGAATGGCCATGTTGCATCCTGGGTAAAATACACGGTAAAAGCAGCAGTCACTGACCCCATCATGACCCTGCTACATTCATCTTTTTTGTTCCATTTGAGTCATTTTATCAGACGCTCTTTTCCCCGTACTGGTCCCTTGTGGGAACTGAACCCACAACCTGGCGCTGCAGGAGCCCTGCTCTACCAACTGAGCCACACGGGACCTAGAACACAAAACATTCTAAAAGTTCCAAACAGAAATAAAGCTGTAGACAAACATCCCACTAGGTACAGGTCTCGCAGAAGAGCGTCTGCAGTTAAATACCACAGTGGAGGCCATGTTGAGGGACCCACGACCGCCTGACGCGTGTAGATAGGTGACACGTCTGACCCCGTCACATCCACACTCAGAGCAGAGTTTGTGTGTGTGTGTGTGTGTGTGTGTGTGTGTGTGTGTGTGTGTGTGTGTGTGTGTGTGTGTGTGTGTGTGTGTGAGAAAAGCTGGACCTCTGGGGCTTTGGGTTGTCTAATTGCTGCAGAGTGGGAGTCCGCCCCACCCTCTTTATAAAAGTCCAGTGTGCTGAAAACTCCTAGCTTGGCCAGGCTAGCAGTGTGTTAGGTTTTAATGAGCACCATCTAACTAATGAAGGCATCTTCTTCCTTCCACAGCCTTTATCGTGCGCACGCACGCACGCACACTCACACGCACACGCACACACACACACACACACACACACACACACACACACACACACACACACACACACACACACACACACACACACACACACACACACACACACACACACTCTAGTCACCTTGAGGGGGAGTCAGAACAACAGCCCATCCTAATGAGATCTGGGCTAACAGAAAATAAACGACACTGGGGAGTCAGTAGTCCTGGGAGAGAGCTCCAAGAACACACACACCAACGCAATTCATGCAAACACACACATTCACGTATCTGTTTAGAGAACGACGATCATCCGCATAGCCGATTTCCCCCTTACAGCGCGAGCGCACTTGCCTCTACTGCAAGTCGGCAACACTCATAGCTAGTTAGCCTGTCCTTGAGGAACCTCTATGCTGCTGGGTAGCTACCCACTCATGCTGCATTTACCACACTTTAACAATGCCACACAGAATGTAAACATTTTGAAAGTGTTCATTAATTTGCTGTTAGGCAAAACAATGTCCATACAGTCTACAGCACTTCACAAAACCTCATACAGGTAGCTTGCTTGCTAGGTAAGTTAATCAACGATATTAAGCAGAGAGCTAACTTGGCTAGTTATGAAGCTAACGTCAGTTCACTAACGTTACCCTGGAACTTTCTTTGTGATAGCGGGTTTGCAAACCATAACGCAAAAATGCTAATTTCACCAACAATGTTGTTAACTCTCTGAGTTAGCTAGCTACATGATTTGTCTTTCCCTTCCCGAGACAAACTGTCACATCCGGCCGTGATGTGACAGTTTGAAGTCCCATAGGGCGGCACACAATTGGCCCAGCATCGCCTGGGTTTGGCCGGGGTAGGCCGTCATTGTAAATAATATTTTTTTCTTAACTTCTCTAGGATAGGGGGCAGCATTTTCACGTTTGGATAAATAGCATGCCCAATTTCAACTGCCTGCTACTCCTCCCCAGAATATAAGATCTGCATATTATTAGCAGATTTGGATAGAAAACACTCTGAAGTTTCTAAAACTGTTTGAATGATGTCTGTGAGTATTACAGAACTTATGTAGCAGGCAAAACCCAGACGACAAACCATTCAGAATTTGTATTTTTTTGAGGTCACTGTCTTTTCAATGAGATTTCATTGGGACACCAGATTTCTAAGGGACTTGTTTGCAGTTCCTACCGCTTCCACTGGATGTCACCAGTCTTTGGAAATTGGTTGAGGTTATTCCTTTGTGTAATGAAGAAGTACGGCCATCGTAAATGAGGGTCACTTGAAGTAAATTGTTTGAGAGAGGCACATTACCAGAAAAGTTGCGTCAGTTTGTTTTCTTTTTGTATTGAACACAGATCATCCCGTCTTCAAATTGATCGATTATTAACGTTTAAAAATACCTAACGTTCGAAATGTTTTGGTAAAGTTTACATGTAACTTTTGATATATTTTGTAGTGACGTTGCGCAAGTTGGAAGCTGTGTTTTTCTGGATGAAACGCGCCAAATAAATTGACATTTTGGATATATAATCGACGGAATTAATCGAACAAAAGCACCATTTGTGATGTTTATGGGACATATTGGAGTGCCAACAAAAGAATTTCGTCAAAGGCATGAAATATATTTTTTATTTCTGTGTTTTGTGTCGTGCCTGCAGTGTTGAAATATGCTACTCTCTTTGTTTACTGTTGTGCTATCATCAGATAATATCATCTTATGCTTTCGCCGAAAAGCCTTTTTGAAATCTGACATGTTGGCTGGATTCACAACAAGTGTAGCTTTAATTAGTATCTTACATGTGTGATTTAATGAAAGTTTGATTTTTATATCATGTTATTTGAATATGGCGCTCTGTATTTTCCCTGCCTATTGGCCAGGTGGAACGATTGCGTCCCACCTACCCCAGAGAGGTTAACAATAAGACTGAGACCTGCTGCATCCCACCTACCCCAGAGAGGTTAACAATAAGACTGAGACCTGCTGCGTCCCACCTACCCCAGAGAGGTTAAACAATGTGAAGAAGGGTTTGTTCTTTGCCCACTCCATTTTATGGATAAAGAATCTGCTATGAAAGATAAACAAAGGAACAATGAAAGTTAAATCAGGGTCCATATCATTTGGATCAAAATAAAACAGAACATCAGAGTCTCTCAGATGAACATTAATAGTAGTTTATTTTCAAATAAAACCGTCTAATTCACTCCAAAATCTTCTGACATAAGAACAGTCCCAAAATAAATGGTCAAGAGTCTCTGGATCACAACCACAAAATACACATTTGTTATCAATAGCTATTTTAAATCTGTGTATAATAAAGGTCTTTACGGGGTAGATTCTATGAATGAGTTGGTATGATACTTCTTTCACCGTATTAGATAGTTTAAGTCGGAAGTTTACATACAACTTAGCCAAATATATTTAATCCTAGTAAAAATTCTCTGTCTTAGGTCAGTATGGATCACCACTTTATTTTAAGAATGTGAAATGTCAGAATAATAGTAGAGAGAATGATTTATTTCATCACATTCCCAGTGGGTCAGAAGTTTACATACACTCAATTAGTATTTGATAGCATTGCCTTTACACTGTTTAAATTGGGTCAAATGTTTCAGGTAGCCCTCCACAAGCTTCCCACAATAAGTTGGGTGAATGTCGGCCCATTCTTCCTGACAGAGCTGGTGTAACTGAGTCAGGTTTGTAGGCCTCCTTGCTCGCACACGCTTTTTCAGTTCTGCCCAGACATTTTCTATAGGACTGAGGTCAGGGCTTTGTGATGGTCACTCCAATACCTTGACTTTGTTGTCCTTAAGCCATTTTGCCACAACTTTGGAAGTATGCTTGGGGTCATTGTCCATTTGGAAGACCTAGCTTTAACTTCCTGACTGATGTCTTGAGATGTTGCTTCAATATATCCACATAATTTTCAATTCATGATGCCATCTATTTTGTGAAGTTCACCAGTCCATCCTGCAGCAAAGCACCCCCACAACATGATGCTGCCAACCCCGTGCTTCACATCTGGGATGGTGTTCTTCGGCTTGAAAGCCTCCCCCTTTTCCTCCAAACATAAAGATGGTCATTATAGCCAAACAGTTCTATTTTTGTTTCATCAGACCAGAGGACATTTCTCCAAAAAGTACGATCTTTGTCCCCATGTGCAGTTGCAAACCGTAGTCTGGCTTTTTTATGGCAGTTTTGGAGCAGTGGCTTCTTCCTTGCTGAGCGGCCTTTCAGGTTATGTCGATATAGGAGTCGTTTTACTGTGGATATAGATACTTTTGTACCTGTTTCCTCCAGCATCTTCACAAGGTCCTTTGCTGTTGTTCTGGGATTGATTTCCACTTTTCACAACAAAGTACGTTCATCTCTAGGAGACAGAACGCATCGCCTTCCTAAGCGGTATGACGGCTGCGTGGTCCCATGGTGTTTATACTTGCGTACTATTGCTTGTACAGATGAACGTGGTACCTTCAGGCATTTGGAAATTGCTCCCAAGGATGAACCAGACTTGTGAAGGTCTACAATTATGATTCTGAAGTCTTGGCTGATTTATTTTGATTTTCCCATGATGTCAAGCAAAGAGGCACTGAGTTTGAAAGTGGGCCTTGAAATGCATCCACAGGTACACCTCCAATTGACTCAAATTATGTCAATTAGCCTATCAGAAGCTTCTAAAGCCATGACATCATTTTCTGGAATTTTCCAAGCTGTTTAAAGGCACAGTCAACTTAGTGTATGTAAACTTCTGACCCACTGGAATTGTGATATAGTGAATTCTAAGTGAAATAATCTGTCTGTAAACAATTGTTGGAAAAATTACTTGTGTCATGCACAAAGTAGATGTCCTAACCGACTTGCCAAAACGATAGTTTGTTAACAAGAAATTTGTGGAGTGGTTGAAAAACGAGTTTTAATGACTCCAGCCTAAGTGTATGTAAACTTCCGACTTCAACTGTATATTTGCCAGACAACAACGAGACTTTGCTCCAGTTCACTTGTCCTAGGGCTGCATTCCAGGACATTTTAGCAGAGGGAACAGTAACATCTTGACATAGTTTTCTTATATACATGTTAATACATTTATAGTTTAAAATGTCAATTCCTTCTAGCTGTATTGAGGCAACAAAACCCTCAACAGGGTTGAGGGACTGTTATATTCTCCTAAAATAAGAATAGTACCTACTGTCTGGCTACATGACAAGCAAGTGGTGTCTTTTCTCTTAAAGGAGACAGCGCACATTTTTATAAAATAAAGCAATAGGCTACTTATATGAAAATTGTATTTATCAGTAGGCCTAACATGGTCCCAAATGAAAGGGAAACAGATTGTCACCTGTAGCCCCAAAGACCATTGGAATCAGCCAACACGAGCTCAGGCATACACTCCTATTGAATATGAATTCACCTGTATTGTGAGTAGACCTACGCCAACTTAATTTACCCAGTTTATCAAGAGACTGACCATTCAAATAAATGATTACCACCTTTATGTTGTTGGGTAGTTCAATTGATAAAGTCAAATTGACTCTATGGTTGTATAATTGATTTGTTATTGCACACATGGTTGTCTCTGGTAATTAGATTTATTATCGGCCTAAAATAAATCAGCCATCGGCGTCCTTGACCCCCAAAAATTGGTATCGGCTCTTAAAACCCCATATCTGTCGTTCTCTACTGTTTACCCTAATTATCTTCCATATGTAAAGTCAAATGATCTCACACAAGTCACCCATATTTATGAACAAAGGCAATCCCCTTCACCTGTAGTTTCTGAACAACATGTTAAGATCTGATGCCAAAAACCAACTCCTCATCATCATCATCCTCCTCATCATCATCATCATCCTCCTCCTCATCATCATCATCATCCTCCTCCTCATCATCCTCCTCATCGCGTGATTAATTGACTGCCGATTATGACTGTACCTTTAAGGAGCAGCCGCGCGACTCTGCCAACCTAACAGAAGCAGACATCTGCCAAAGTGATTCAACTAAAGACTGTCCCCTTCCTCCCCTCTTCAACACACAGACAAGGACAACCAAAAGGAGCCAGTCAGGGAACACGTCCTCTCAGTGAATGAGTCTTGTTGCTAGCCCTCTGAGGGAGACCTGGCATGTATGGAGACGTAGCATACTGTGCGTCTGGTACAATTTGTGGACCAGGTCTGAACGTGTTCAACAAGAAAAGGTGAGGTGGTGTGTGGAGGGAGGAGTCAGACGCAGCAGCACTCATTAAAATGGAGTGTAAACTGAGTGCTAATGGGGAGGCAGGTAGCTAAGCTGCTGCCATCTCCACACACACACATACACACAGTCTAATTAGGGAACAGGTCTGCCTGCAGCCAACACAGAGGCAGGAGGGGAGATGGAGAGAGACATACAGAGATACACATTCTCCAAGAGGAAAGACCACGGGGAATGATCAAATCAATTAACATCCAGCTCCAAAAAGGGAAGCAGCTCTGGCTGTGGCCCGATGCCTCGGAGCGCTGCCGGCTACGTGTTATTCTCCAACCTCTGTCTGTCTGGGGCTGGCAGCTGTCAGGTGGGCTGAGGGTGTGTGGTCGTGCCGGGCCTTGCTCACCATGTGTCTCATGTTGGGGAAACAATGGGCGACTCAGAGGCCACAGCCAAACCCATATGATGGAGGGTTCTTTAAGACTGTTGGTCTACGTCATCTTTCTAAAAAACTCATCCACACACACACACGCACACGCACACACAGCTAACGCCACACCTACCATCTGCCACCAGTGACATGTGTATGGGGCCCTCTTCATTTGTACATCATTATCAGCCATTGACTTCACAGGAGTTATGCAAATTGAGTGGCTGGACCCAGGAGGATTCTACTTCTGCCAGACAGACAGAGATGACGTGTGAGTGAGAGAGAGGCTCTTCTACAGGGACAGGAGAACACACACATATCTGGCACTGTGTAGCAGCTCTTCCAATCCATCTTCATCACATGAGAAATGTTTGACAAGTACTTCAACATGGATCCTTATAGAAAGCACAACATCGTCACTGTCGTTTCCACAGAGGTAAGCTCACACACACACACACACACACACACACACACACACACACACACACACACACACACACACACACACACACACACACACACACACACACACACACACACACACACACAGCTGTGATCTGTTCTGCTGCTCTATAACCATAATGAGTATGTGCCTGGGCTCTCTCCTCTGAGTCACTTCCAGTTCCACGTCATCCCCCGTTTACCGCCACAACGCAGACTAAAACACTGCTAACCATAGATAGGATGCAAGGTCAATTACATGAAGCTCTGCTGCTATACTGTCTACATATAGACAGGACTGAATGGCAGATTGGGTTATGTGACTAATAGAGCCTCCTGATCGAGGCTCTTATCAGTTTAGAGAGGAGCAACACTATCAGAGGCTATGATGTCCATGCTAACTGGACGCCTGGGAATAACACAGGACCCCGTTGCTACTTCATACTGATATGTCCTTCCTGTGGGGAGTTAGGGGATACATGTAAACATCTCACAAGTAAACATCATGTCGTCCCTGATTGAGGGGACAAGACAATTTACTCTGCTCTCTGCTGTGCTGTCCCAGCGGGGGGCCTCCTTGCGCAGCAGCACCACAGAGACACGGTCTCCCTCGACGAGCTGCGCGACACGGCCCCGGCACTAACAACTACCGCGGCGCTGCTAACAAATGCAGCGCGTCGTTGAAAGGAAGCCCCTAATCAGAGTTGCAATTTGTTCATTAGTGGATTACAAACGAGGCCTCCGTGCTGATATGAGAGGCCGTGATTAGCACACGCTAATTGGCTGATTTCCTTATACTCCAGTTGAAGCGGCTCACAGGAGATGCCAGCCCCCCCCCCCCCTCCCTCCGTGGTTCGCTCCATGCTTGTTTGCGACAAATTAAGGCCAACTCAAACAATCTCTCCACAATTACAGTGGGGGGGGGGGGGGGGGGGGGGCTCCTGAGCTCTCTGGTTTGATACCCCTCCCCTTCCTCTCCACCTCCCTACCTACCCACCCCCCTGCTGATGCCCCAATCAAAGCGCTCGGCTACACAGCCACACAGGAAAAGGCAGGGCTTTGAAAAGCACGTAGAGGAAGAGGGAAGCAGAGGACCATATGCCAGCCGGCAGACTGCACTTCATTAACCATCCTCAGCCTCTTCTCCCTCTCACCATCTCTCCGCTCTTTCTTTTTGGACAAGGAGAGAGAGGTGGGGGCAGTGGAGGGGACAGAGGGATGGGGGCAGTGGGGGGGGACAGAGGGGAGAGTGAAAGAAAGTGAGAGTGAAATCCCGTCCCGCTCCTTATACTAATGATCTCATTTCAATACCCAGGAGAACCCCAACTCTAATTGATGTCAAGTGTGTGCTTTCGCTGTTAATCAAGGAGAAGGCATCAAACGGAGAGAGCCTGGCTGTGTCTGGGCTTCACGCTCTGATCACATGCAGCCCTCGTTCTCCGGGAAATCAGCAATACGGCGCTGCCGGACCCTAATTATCCCCGTAGCAGCCGGCTGGCCAGGCGAGGGCCAGATCTGATCATACCTGCTTAATTGGAATAGCTCGGCCGCTTCCAATGCTGTCCGCTCGGCCCTCCAGTCCTTTCTTGTCCCTGTCTGGCTCGCTGGCCTTCCGAGACTGTGGAGAAGGAGATAGGAGAACAAGTATGGGTTATAGAGGCCCTGAGTTAGGCCCTCTAAAGTGTCTGAACGAGGAGCCTGAACAAGGGTCTGTTACAGCCCTCTTCTAGTCTTCACATAACAGGCCTCGTCTAATGGCTGCTAGAGGTGACTGGGGTTATTATTGTGTCTATGAGTCAACTTGACCCAGTTGTTGACCTCTCTCTAAGTTGCTAAGGAACTGGGAAGTGGACATGATGCATGTGTCTGTACATTCTAGAAGGTGGTCACATACAACCTTCCCTGTGGCCCGTAGATTCTCACTGTAAGCCATTTACCATTTAAAAGTCCGTTAGATCATTTTGTATGTATTTAACATCCATCGTTTGAACATCTAATAATACATAGTCAACAGTGAAGAAGTCGATGTCCTGTGTGTGTGTGTGTGTGTGTGTGTGTATCTGGGCTCACAGTGAAGAAGTAGATGTCCTATGTGGGTGTGTGTATCTGGGCTCACAGTGAAGAAGTAGATGTCCTATGTGGGTGTGTGTGTGTGTGTGTGTATCTGGGCTCACAGTGAAGAAGTAGATATCCTATGTGTGTGTGTGTGTGTGTGTGTGTGTGTGTGTGTGTGTGTGTGTGTGTGTGTGTGTGTGTGTGTGTGTGTGTGTGTGTGTGTGTGTGTGTATCTGGGCTCACAGTGAAGAAGTAGATGTCCTATGTGTGTGTGTGTGTATCTGGGCTCACAGTGAAGAGGTTGGAGCGGCGTTTGGACTGCTTGCGGACGGGTGTGGGGGTGTTGGTGGTCTGGGGGACGTCGATGCGTAGCTCCTTCTGACTGGTGCTGGGGGTGGAGGGGACTGACGAGGAGTAGTCACTCAGGCTGCCGCCATTACTGGTCTGCTACAGAGACACACACACTTCTATGTACTGTGTTGGTAACACTAACTTAGTTCAGAAAGAGTGAGTGTATGTATGGATGAGAGTAAACAGAGAGAAAGAGACAGAACAATATAAAAAAGTGTGTGAAAGAGAGAAAGTTGAACATACAGCTGGTACAGTATCCCTCTTCATAATAACAGACACTACACTAGTATACAGCTGGTACAGCATCCCCCCTCATAATAACAGACACTACACTAGTATACAGCTGGTACAGCATCCCTCTTCATAATAACAGACACTACACTAGTATACAGCTGGTACAGCATCCCCCCTCATAATAACAGACACTACACTAGTATACAGCTGGTACAGTATCCCTCTTCATAATAACAGACACTACACTAGTATACAGCTGGTACAGTATAACCTCTTCATAATAACAGACACTACACTAGTATACAGCTGGTACAGTATAACCTCTTCATAATAACAGACACTACACTAGTATACAGCTGGTACAGTATAACCTCTTCATAATAACAGACACTACACTAGTATACAGCTGGTACAGTTTAACCTCTTCATAATAACAGACACTACACTAGTATACAGCTGGTACAGTATATCCTCTTCATAATGACAGACACTACACTAGTATACAGCTGGTACAGTATATCCTCTTCATAATAACAGACACTAAACTAGTATACAGCTGGTACAGTATATCCTCTTCATAATAACAGACACTACACTAGTATACAGCTGGTACAGTATAACCTCTTCATAATAACAGACACTACACTAGTATACAGCTGGTACAGTATATCCTCTTCATAATAACAGACACTACACTAGTATACAGCTGGTACAGTATATCCTCTTCATAATAACAGACACTACACTAGTATACAGCTGGTACAGTATAACCTCTTCATAATGACAGACACTACACTAGTATACAGCTGGTACAGTATAACCTCTTCATAATAACAGACACTACACTAGTATACAGCTGGTACAGTATAACCTCTTCATAATAACAGACACTACACTAGTATACAGCTGGTACAGCATCCCCCCTCATAATAACAGACACTACACTAGTATACAGCTGGTACAGTATATCCTCTTCATAATAACAGACACTACACTAGTATACAGCATCCCCCCTCATAATAACAGACACTACACTAGTATACAGCTGGTACAGTATAACCTCTTCATAATAACAGACACTACACTAGTATACAGCTGGTACAGTTTAACCTCTTCATAATAACAGACACTACACTAGTATACAGCTGGTACAGTATAACCTCTTCATAATGACAGACACTACACTAGTATACAGCTGGTACAGCATCCCCCCTCATAATAACAGACACTACACTAGTATACAACTGGTACAGTATAACCTCTTCATAATAACAGACACTACACTAGTATACAGCTGGTACAGTATAACCTCTTCATAATAACAGACACTACACTAGTATAAAGCTGGTACAGTATAACCTCTTCATAATAACAGACACTACACTAGTATACAGCTGGTACAGTATATCCTCTTCATAATAACAGACACTACACTAGTATACAGCTGGTACAGTATAACCTCTTCATAATAACAGACACTACACTAGTATACAGCTGGTACAGTATATCCTCTTCATAATAACAGACACTACACTAGTATACAGCTGGTACAGTTTAACCTCTTCATAATAACAGACACTACACTAGTATACAGCTGGTACAGTATAACCTCTTCATAATAACAGACACTACACTAGTATACAGCTGGTACAGCATCCCCCCTCATAATAACAGACACTACACTAGTATACAGCTGGTACAGTATATCCTCTTCATAATAACAGACACTACACTAGTATACAGCTGGTACAGTATATCCTCTTCATAATAACAGACACTACACTAGTATACAGCTGGTGCAGTATATCCTCTCCATAATAACAGACACTACACTAGTATACAGCTGGTACAGTATAACCTCTTCATAATGACAGACACTACACTAGTATACAGCTGGTACAGTATATCATCTTCATAATAACAGACACTACACTAGTATACAGCTGGTACAGTATATCCTCTTCATAATAACAGACACTACACTAGTATACAGCTGGTACAGTATATCCTCTTCATAATAACAGACACTACACTAGTATACAGCATCCCCCCTCATAATAACAGACACTACACTAGTATACAGCTGGTACAGTATATCCTCTTCATAATAACAGACACTACACTAGTATACAGCTGGTACAGTATAACCTCTTCATAATGACAGACACTACACTAGTATACAGCATCCCCCCTCATAATAACAGACACTACACTAGTATACAGCTGGTACAGTATAACCTCTTCATAATGACAGACACTACACTAGTATACAGCTGGTACAGCATCCCCCCCTCATAATAACAGACACTAGTATACAGCTGGTACAGTATAACCTCTTCATAATAACAGACACTACACTAGTATACAGCTGGTACAGTATATCCTCTTCATAATAACAGACACTACACTAGTATACAGCTGGTACAGTATAACCTCTTCATAATAACAGACACTACACTAGTATACAGCTGGTACAGCATCCCCTCTTCATAATAACATACACTACACTAGTATACAGCTGGTACAGTATAACCTCTTCATAATAACAGACACTACACTAGTATACAGCTGGTACAGTTTAACCTCTTCATAATGACAGACACTACACTAGTATACAGCTGGTACAGTATAACCTCTTCATAATAATAACAGACACTACACTAGTATACAGCTGGTACAGTATAACCTCTTCATAATAACAGACACTACACTAGTATACAGCTGGTACAGTATATCCTCTTCATAATAACAGACACTACACTAGTATACAGCTGGTACAGTATATCCTCTTCATAATAACAGACACTACACTAGTATACAGCTGGTACAGTATATCCTCTTCATAATAACAGACACTACACTAGTATACAGCTGGTACAGTATAACCTCTTCATAATAACAGACACTACACTAGTATACAGCTGGTACAGTATATCCTCTTCATAATAACAGACACTACACTAGTATACAGCTGGTACAGTATAACCTCTTCATAATAACAGACACTACACTAGTATACAGCTGGTACAGCATCCCCCCTCATAATAACAGACACTACACTAGTATACAGCTGGTACAGTATCCCTCTTCATAATAACAGACACTACACTAGTATACAGCTGGTACAGTATAACCTCTTCATAATGGCAGACACTACACTAGTATACAGCTGGTACAGTTTAACCTCTTCATAATAACAGACACTACACTAGTATACAGCTGGTACAGTATATCCTCTTCATAATAACAGACACTACACTAGTATACAGCTGGTGCAGTATATCCTCTCCATAATAACAGACACTACACTAGTATACAGCTGGTACAGTATAACCTCTTCATAATGACAGACACTACACTAGTATACAGCTGGTACAGTATATCATCTTCATAATAACAGACACTACACTAGTATACAGCTGGTACAGTATATCCTCTTCATAATAACATACACTACACTAGTATACAGCTGGTACAGTATAACCTCTTCATAATAACAGACACTACACTAGTATACAGCTGGTACAGTATATCCTCTTCATAATAACAGACACTACACTAGTATACAGCTGGTACAGTATATCCTCTTCATAATAACAGACACTACACTAGTATACAGCTGGTACAGTATATCCTCTTCATAATAACAGACACTACACTAGTATACAGCATCCCCCCTCATAATAACAGACACTACACTAGTATACAGCTGGTACAGTATATCCTCTTCATAATAACAGACACTACACTAGTATACAGCTGGTACAGTATAACCTCTTCATAATGACAGACACTACACTAGTATACAGCATCCCCCCTCATAATAACAGACACTACACTAGTATACAGCTGGTACAGTATAACCTCTTCATAATAACAGACACTACACTAGTATACAGCTGGTACAGTATATCCTCTTCATAATAACAGACACTACACTAGTATACAGCTGGTACAGTATAACCTCTTCATAATGACAGACACTACACTAGTATACAGCTGGTACAGCATCCCCCCCTCATAATAACAGACACTAGTATACAGCTGGTACAGTATATCCTCTTCATAATAACAGACACTACACTAGTATACAGCTGGTACAGTATAACCTCTTCATAATGACAGACACTACACTAGTATACAGCTGGTACAGTATAACCTCTTCATAATGACAGACACTACACTAGTATACAGCTGGTACAGTATAACCTCTTCATAATAACAGACACTACACTAGTATACAGCTGGTACAGTTTAACCTCTTCATAATAACAGACACTACACTAGTATACAGCTGGTACAGTATAACCTCTTCATAATGACAGACACTACACTAGTATACAGCTGGTACAGCATCCCCCCTCATAATAACAGACACTACACTAGTATACAACTGGTACAGTATAACCTCTTCATAATAACAGACACTACACTAGTATACAGCTGGTACAGTATAACCTCTTCATAATAACAGACACTACACTAGTATAAAGCTGGTACAGTATAACCTCTTCATAATAACAGACACTACACTAGTATACAGCTGGTACAGTATATCCTCTTCATAATAACAGACACTACACTAGTATACAGCTGGTACAGTATAACCTCTTCATAATAACAGACACTACACTAGTATACAGCTGGTACAGTATATCCTCTTCATAATAACAGACACTACACTAGTATACAGATGGTACAGTTTAACCTCTTCATAATAACAGACACTACACTAGTATACAGCTGGTACAGTATAACCTCTTCATAATGACAGACACTACACTAGTATACAGCTGGTACAGCATCCCCCCTCATAATAACAGACACTACACTAGTATACAGCTGGTACAGTATATCCTCTTCATAATAACAGACACTACACTAGTATACAGCTGGTGCAGTATATCCTCTCCATAATAACAGACACTACACTAGTATACAGCTGGTACAGTATAACCTCTTCATAATGACAGACACTACACTAGTATACAGCTGGTACAGTATATCATCTTCATAATAACAGACACTACACTAGTATACAGCTGGTACAGTATATCCTCTTCATAATAACAGACACTACACTAGTATACAGCTGGTACAGTATATCCTCTTCATAATAACAGACACTACACTAGTATACAGCATCCCCCCTCA
The DNA here is from genome assembly GCF_016432855.1 of Salvelinus namaycush. Lineage (NCBI taxonomy): Eukaryota > Metazoa > Chordata > Actinopteri > Salmoniformes > Salmonidae > Salvelinus > Salvelinus namaycush. The sequence continues at coordinate 54,312,689 of NC_052313.1, forward strand.
TAATAACAGACACTACACTAGTATACAGCTGGTACAGTATATCCTCTTCATAATAACAGACACTACACTAGTATACAGCTGGTACAGTATAACCTCTTCATAATGACAGACACTACACTAGTATACAGCATCCCCCCTCATAATAACAGACACTACACTAGTATACAGCTGGTACAGTATAACCTCTTCATAATAACAGACACTACACTAGTATACAGCTGGTACAGTATATCCTCTTCATAATAACAGACACTACACTAGTATACAGCTGGTACAGTATAACCTCTTCATAATGACAGACACTACACTAGTATACAGCTGGTACAGCATCCCCCCCTCATAATAACAGACACTAGTATACAGCTGGTACAGTATAACCTCTTCATAATAACAGACACTACACTAGTATACAGCTGGTACAGTATATCCTCTTCATAATAACAGACACTACACTAGTATACAGCTGGTACAGTATAACCTCTTCATAATAACAGACACTACACTAGTATACAGCTGGTACAGCATCCCCTCTTCATAATAACATACACTACACTAGTATACAGCTGGTACAGTATAACCTCTTCATAATAACAGACACTACACTAGTATACAGCTGGTACAGTTTAACCTCTTCATAATGACAGACACTACACTAGTATACAGCTGGTACAGTATAACCTCTTCATAATAATAACAGACACTACACTAGTATACAGCTGGTACAGTATAACCTCTTCATAATAACAGACACTACACTAGTATACAGCTGGTACAGTATATCCTCTTCATAATAACAGACACTACACTAGTATACAGCTGGTACAGTATATCCTCTTCATAATAACAGACACTACACTAGTATACAGCTGGTACAGTATATCCTCTTCATAATAACAGACACTACACTAGTATACAGCTGGTACAGTATAACCTCTTCATAATAACAGACACTACACTAGTATACAGCTGGTACAGTATATCCTCTTCATAATAACAGACACTACACTAGTATACAGCTGGTACAGTATAACCTCTTCATAATAACAGACACTACACTAGTATACAGCTGGTACAGCATCCCCCCTCATAATAACAGACACTACACTAGTATACAGCTGGTACAGTATCCCTCTTCATAATAACAGACACTACACTAGTATACAGCTGGTACAGTATAACCTCTTCATAATGGCAGACACTACACTAGTATACAGCTGGTACAGTTTAACCTCTTCATAATAACAGACACTACACTAGTATACAGCTGGTACAGTATATCCTCTTCATAATAACAGACACTACACTAGTATACAGCTGGTGCAGTATATCCTCTCCATAATAACAGACACTACACTAGTATACAGCTGGTACAGTATAACCTCTTCATAATGACAGACACTACACTAGTATACAGCTGGTACAGTATATCATCTTCATAATAACAGACACTACACTAGTATACAGCTGGTACAGTATATCCTCTTCATAATAACATACACTACACTAGTATACAGCTGGTACAGTATAACCTCTTCATAATAACAGACACTACACTAGTATACAGCTGGTACAGTATATCCTCTTCATAATAACAGACACTACACTAGTATACAGCATCCCCCCTCATAATAACAGACACTACACTAGTATACAGCTGGTACAGTATATCCTCTTCATAATAACAGACACTACACTAGTATACAGCTGGTACAGTATAACCTCTTCATAATGACAGACACTACACTAGTATACAGCATCCCCCTCATAATAACAGACACTACACTAGTATACAGCTGGTACAGTATAACCTCTTCATAATAACAGACACTACACTAGTATACAGCTGGTACAGTATATCCTCTTCATAATAACAGACACTACACTAGTATACAGCTGGTACAGTATAACCTCTTCATAATGACAGACACTACACTAGTATACAGCTGGTACAGCATCCCCCCCTCATAATAACAGACACTAGTATACAGCTGGTACAGTATATCCTCTTCATAATAACAGACACTACACTAGTATACAGCTGGTACAGTATAACCTCTTCATAATGACAGACACTACACTAGTATACAGCTGGTACAGCATCCCTCCTCATAATAACAGACACTACACTAGTATACAGCTGGTACAGTATATCCTCTTCATAATAACAGACACTACACTAGTATACAGCTGGTGCAGTATATCCTCTCCATAATAACAGACACTACACTAGTATACAGCTGGTACAGTATAACCTCTTCATAATGACAGACACTACACTAGTATACAGCTGGTACAGTATATCATCTTCATAATAACAGACACTACACTAGTATACAGCTGGTACAGTATATCCTCTTCATAATAACAGACACTACACTAGTATACAGCTGGTACAGTATATCCTCTTCATAATAACAGACACTACACTAGTATACAGCTGGTACAGTATATCCTCTTCATAATAACAGACACTACACTAGTATACAGCATCCCCCCTCATAATAACAGACACTACACTAGTATACAGCTGGTACAGTATATCCTCTTCATAATAACAGACACTACACTAGTATACAGCTGGTACAGTATAACCTCTTCATAATGACAGACACTACACTAGTATACAGCATCCCCCCTCATAATAACAGACACTACACTAGTATACAGCTGGTACAGTATAACCTCTTCATAATAACAGACACTACACTAGTATACAGCTGGTACAGTATATCCTCTTCATAATAACAGACACTACACTAGTATACAGCTGGTACAGTATAACCTCTTCATAATGACAGACACTACACTAGTATACAGCTGGTACAGCATCCCCCCCTCATAATAACAGACACTAGTATACAGCTGGTACAGTATAACCTCTTCATAATAACAGACACTACACTAGTATACAGCTGGTACAGTATATCCTCTTCATAATAACAGACACTACACTAGTATACAGCTGGTACAGTATAACCTCTTCATAATAACAGACACTACACTAGTATACAGCTGGTACAGTATAACCTCTTCATAATAACAGACACTACACTAGTATACAGCTGGTACAGTTTAACCTCTTCATAATAACAGACACTACACTAGTATACAGCTGGTACAGTATATCCTCTTCATAATGACAGACACTACACTAGTATACAGCTGGTACAGTATATCCTCTTCATAATAACAGACACTAAACTAGTATACAGCTGGTACAGTATATCCTCTTCATAATAACAGACACTACACTAGTATACAGCTGGTACAGTATAACCTCTTCATAATAACAGACACTACACTAGTATACAGCTGGTACAGTATATCCTCTTCATAATAACAGACACTACACTAGTATACAGCTGGTACAGTATATCCTCTTCATAATAACAGACACTACACTAGTATACAGCTGGTACAGTATATCCTCTTCATAATAACAGACACTACACTAGTATACAGCTGGTACAGTATAACCTCTTCATAATGACAGACACTACACTAGTATACAGCTGGTACAGTATAACCTCTTCATAATAACAGACACTACACTAGTATACAGCTGGTACAGTATAACCTCTTCATAATAACAGACACTACACTAGTATACAGCTGGTACAGCATCCCCCCTCATAATAACAGACACTACACTAGTATACAGCTGGTACAGTATATCCTCTTCATAATAACAGACACTACACTAGTATACAGCTGGTACAGTATAACCTCTTCATAATGACAGACACTACACTAGTATACAGCATCCCCCCTCATAATAACAGACACTACACTAGTATACAGCTGGTACAGTATAACCTCTTCATAATAACAGACACTACACTAGTATACAGCTGGTACAGTATAACCTCTTCATAATAACAGACACTACACTAGTATACAGCTGGTACAGCATCCCCCCTCATAATAACAGACACTACACTAGTATACAACTGGTACAGTATAACCTCTTCATAATAACAGACACTACACTAGTATACAGCTGGTACAGTATAACCTCTTCATAATAACAGACACTACACTAGTATAAAGCTGGTACAGTATAACCTCTTCATAATAACAGACACTACACTAGTATACAGCTGGTACAGTATATCCTCTTCATAATAACAGACACTACACTAGTATACAGCTGGTACAGTATAACCTCTTCATAATAACAGACACTACACTAGTATACAGCTGGTACAGTATATCCTCTTCATAATAACAGACACTACACTAGTATACAGCTGGTACAGTTTAACCTCTTCATAATAACAGACACTACACTAGTATACAGCTGGTACAGTATAACCTCTTCATAATGACAGACACTACACTAGTATACAGCTGGTACAGCATCCCCCCTCATAATAACAGACACTACACTAGTATACAGCTGGTACAGTATATCCTCTTCATAATAACAGACACTACACTAGTATACAGCTGGTGCAGTATATCCTCTCCATAATAACAGACACTACACTAGTATACAGCTGGTACAGTATAACCTCTTCATAATGACAGACACTACACTAGTATACAGCTGGTACAGTATATCATCTTCATAATAACAGACACTACACTAGTATACAGCTGGTACAGTATATCCTCTTCATAATAACAGACACTACACTAGTATACAGCTGGTACAGTATATCCTCTTCATAATAACAGACACTACACTAGTATACAGCATCCCCCCTCATAATAACAGACACTACACTAGTATACAGCTGGTACAGTATAACCTCTTCATAATAACAGACACTACACTAGTATACAGCTGGTACAGTATATCCTCTTCATAATAACAGACACTACACTAGTATACAGCTGGTACAGTATAACCTCTTCATAATGACAGACACTACACTAGTATACAGCTGGTACAGCATCCCCCCCTCATAATAACAGACACTAGTATACAGCTGGTACAGTATAACCTCTTCATAATAACAGACACTACACTAGTATACAGCTGGTACAGTTTAACCTCTTCATAATAACAGACACTACACTAGTATACAGCTGGTACAGTATAACCTCTTCATAATGACAGACACTACACTAGTATACAGCTGGTACAGCATCCCCCCTCATAATAACAGACACTACACTAGTATACAACTGGTACAGTATAACCTCTTCATAATAACAGACACTACACTAGTATACAGCTGGTACAGCATCCCCCCTCATAATAACAGACACTACACTAGTATACAGCTGGTACAGTATATCCTCTTCATAATAACAGACACTACACTAGTATACAGCTGGTACAGTATAACCTCTTCATAATGACAGACACTACACTAGTATACAGCATCCCCCCTCATAATAACAGACACTACACTAGTATACAGCTGGTACAGTATAACCTCTTCATAATAACAGACACTACACTAGTATACAGCTGGTACAGTATAACCTCTTCATAATAATAACAGGACACTACACTAGTATACAGCTGGTACAGTATATCCTCTTCATAATAACAGACACTACACTAGTATACAGCTGGTACAGTATATCCTCTTCATAATAACAGACACTACACTAGTATACAGCTGGTACAGTATATCCTCTTCATAATAACAGACACTACACTAGTATAAAGCTGGTACAGTATAACCTCTTCATAATAACAGACACTACACTAGTATACAGCTGGTACAGTATATCCTCTTCATAATAACAGACACTACACTAGTATACAGCTGGTACAGTATAACCTCTTCATAATAACAGACACTACACTAGTATACAGCTGGTACAGCATCCCCCCTCATAATAACAGACACTACACTAGTATACAGCTGGTACAGTATAACCTCTTCATAATGACAGACACTACACTAGTATACAGCATCCCCCTCATAATAACAGACACTACACTAGTATACAGCTGGTACAGTATAACCTCTTCATAATAACAGACACTACAATAGTATACAGCTGGTACAGTATATCCTCTTCATAATAACAGACACTACACTAGTATACAAGCTGGTACAGTATAACCTCTTCATAATGACAGACACTACACTAGTATACAGCTGGTACAGCATCCCTCCTCATAATAACAGACACTACACTAGTATACAGCTGGTACAGTATATCCTCTTCATAATAACAGACACTACACTAGTATACAGCTGGTGCAGTATATCCTCTCCATAATAACAGACACTACACTAGTATACAGCTGGTACAGTATAACCTCTTCATAATGACAGACACTACACTAGTATACAGCTGGTACAGTATATCATCTTCATAATAACAGACACTACACTAGTATACAGCTGGTACAGTATATCCTCTTCATAATAACATACACTACACTAGTATACAGCTGGTACAGTATAACCTCTTCATAATAACAGACACTACACTAGTATACAGCTGGTACAGTATATCCTCTTCATAATAACAGACACTACACTAGTATACAGCTGGTACAGTATATCCTCTTCATAATAACAGACACTACACTAGTATACAGCTGGTACAGTATATCCTCTTCATAATAACAGACACTACACTAGTATACAGCATCCCCCCTCATAATAACAGACACTACACTAGTATACAGCTGGTACAGTATATCCTCTTCATAATAACAGACACTACACTAGTATACAGCTGGTACAGTATAACCTCTTCATAATGACAGACACTACACTAGTATACAGCATCCCCCTCATAATAACAGACACTACACTAGTATACAGCTGGTACAGTATAACCTCTTCATAATAACAGACACTACACTAGTATACAGCTGGTACAGTATATCCTCTTCATAATAACAGACACTACACTAGTATACAGCTGGTACAGTATAACCTCTTCATAATGACAGACACTACACTAGTATACAGCTGGTACAGCATCCCCCCCTCATAATAACAGACACTAGTATACAGCTGGTACAGTATAACCTCTTCATAATAACAGACACTACACTAGTATACAGCTGGTACAGTATATCCTCTTCATAATAACAGACACTACACTAGTATACAGCTGGTACAGTATAACCTCTTCATAATAACAGACACTACACTAGTATACAGCTGGTACAGCATCCCCTCTTCATAATAACAGACACTACACTAGTATACAGCTGGTACAGTATAACCTCTTCATAATAACAGACACTACACTAGTATACAGCTGGTACAGTATCCCCCCCTCATAATAACAGACAACTACACTAGTATACAGCTGGTACAGTATAACCTCTTCATAATAACAGACACTACACTAGTATACAGCTGGTACAGTATATCTTCTTCATAATAACAGACACTACACTAGTATACAGCTGGTACAGTATAACCTCTTCATAATAACAGACACTACACTAGTATACAGCTGGTACAGCATCCCCTCTTCATAATAACATACACTACACTAGTATACAGCTGGTACAGTATAACCTCTTCATAATGACAGACACTAAACTAGTATACAGCTGGTACAGCATCCCCCCTCATAATACAGACACTACACTAGTATACAGCTGGTACAGTATAACCTCTTCATAATGACAGACACTACACTAGTATACAGCTGGTACAGTATAACCTCTTCATAATAATAACAGACACTACACTAGTATACAGCTGGTACAGTATAACCTCTTCATAATAACAGACACTACACTAAGTATACAGCTGGTACAGTATAACCTCTTCATAATAATAACAGACACTACACTAGTATACAGCTGCGTACAGTATATCCTCTTCATAATAACAGACACTACACTAGTATACAGCTGGTACAGTATATCCTTTCATAATAACAGACACTACACTAGTATACAGTGGTACAGTATATCCTCTTCATATAACAGACCCTACACTAAGTAATAAACAGCTGGTACAGTATAACCTCTTCATAATAACAGACACTACACTAGTATACAAGCTGGTACAGTATAACCTCTTCATAATGACAGACACTACACTAGTATACAGCTGGTACAGTATATCCTCTTCATAATAACAGACACTACACTAGTATACAGCTGGTACAGTATAACCTCTTCATAATAACAGACACTACACTAGTATACAGCTGGTACAGTATATCCTCTTCATAATAACAGACACTACACTAGTATACAGCTGGTACAGTATAACCTCTTCATAATAACAGACACTACACTAGTATACAGCTGGTACAGTATAACCTCTTCATAATAACAGACACTACACTAGTATACAGCTGGTACAGTATATCCTCTTCATAATAACAGACACTACACTAGTATACAGCTGGTACAGCATCCCCCCTCATAATAACCAGACACTACACCAGTATACAGCTGGTACAGTATAACCTCTTCATAATGACAGACACTACACTAGTATACAGCTGGTACAGTATAACCTCTTCATAATAATAACAGACACTACACTAGTATACAGCTGGTACAGTATAACCTCTTCATAATAACAGACACTACACTAGTATACAGCTGGTACAGTAGAACCTCTTCATAATAATAACAGACACTACACTAGTATACAGCTGGTACAGTATATCCTCTTCATAATAACAGACACTACACTAGTATACAGCTGGTACAGTATAACCTCTTCATAATAACAGACACTACACTAGTATACAGCTGGTACAGTATATCCTCTTCATAATAACAGACACTACACTAGTATACAGCTGGTACAGCATCCCCCCCTCATAATAACAGACACTACACCAGTATACAGCTGGTACAGTATAACCCTCTTCATAATGACAGACACTACACTAGTATACAGCTGGTACAGTATAACCTCTTCATAATAATAACAGACACTACACTAGTATACAGCTGGTACAGTATAACCTCTTCATAATAACAGACACTACACTAGTATACAGCTGGTACAGTATAACCTCTTCATAATAATAACAGACACTACACTAGTATACAGCTGGTACAGTATATCCTCTTCATAATAACAGACACTACACTAGTATACAGCTGGTACAGTATATCCTCTTCATAATAACAGACACTACACTAGTATACAGCTGGTACAGTATATCCTCTTCATAATAACAGACACTACACTAGTATACAGCATCCCCCCTCATAATAACAGACACTACACTAGTATACAGCTGGTACAGTATATCCTCTTCATAATAACAGACACTACACTAGTATACAGCTGGTACAGTATAACCTCTTCATAATGACAGACACTAACTAGTATACAGCATCCCCCTCATAATAACAGACACTACACTAGTAATACAGCTGGTACAGTATAACCTCTTCATAATAACAGACACTACACTAGTATACAGCTGGTACAGTATATCCTCTTCATAATAACAGACACTACACTAGTATACAGCTGGTACAGTATAACCTCTTCATAATGACAGACACTACACTAGTATACAGCTGGTACAGCATCCCCCCCTCATAATAACAGACACTAGTATACAGCTGGTACAGTATATCCTCTTCATAATAACAGACACTACACTAGTATACAGCTGGTACAGTATAACCTCTTCATAATAACAGACACTACACTAGTATACAGCTGGTACAGTATAACCTCTTCATAATAACAGACACTACACTAGTATACAGCTGGTACAGTATAACCTCTTCATAATGACAGACACTACACTAGTATACAGCTGGTACAGTTTAACCTCTTCATAATGACAGACACTACACTAGTATACAGCTGGTACAGCATCCCCCCCTCATAATAACAGACACTACACTAGTATACAGCTGGTACAGTATATCCTCTTCATAATAACAGACACTACACTAGTATACAGCTGGTACAGTATATCCTCTTCATAATAACAGACACTAGATCTGTGTCACTCATAACCTCCATCACTCCTCCTAGATTCCTTAACACTCTACTGTACAACAAGAGCCCCAGCTTGGGAGAGGATTATGGGTAGCATTGAAGACACACTGAGGGCCATTCTGCAGTAGGAGAGAACTGTTACTTAGTGAAAACAACCCTGATTCTCAGGGGATGAGCTGGGCTATGGAGACAAGCTGAATGATGCTGGTTTAATGACAAATCCATGGGGGACTGAGCGCCGTGGATCGAAGACACGACAGGGTGGGAAACGGTGTGTGGTGTGTGTGTGTGTGTGTGTGTGGATCGAAGACACGACAGGGTGTTAAAGGGTGTGTGTGTGTGTATCGAAGACAGGACAGGGTGGTAAAGGGTGTGTGTGTATCGAAGACAGGACAGGGTGGTAAAGGGTGTGTGTGTATGTGTGTGTGTGTGTGTGTGTGTGTGTGTGTGTGTGTGTGTGTGTGTGTGTGTGTGTGTGTGGAGTGTGTGTATTGAAGACAGGACAGGGTGACAGGGTGGTAAAGGGTGGTAGAGGGAGGAAGAACACATATGGACAAGGGAATGTAGTCAAGGACCTCAATGTGGCCATTTTGTTTGTGTGTCAGTAAATGGTGTCTGTCGGTAAATGTATTTATGTGTGTGTACCTACCTGGCTGATGTGTACTGCTGCAGCCACCTGTGCAGAACACACAGAGGAGTGGCTAGGGGAGTTAGGGAGGGACTTGCACGGACCAATGGACAGCTGCTGCTTCTTCCTGGTCGCCACGATCTTCTGGGCCACTGCAACAACACAACACAGTCATCATTCAGAGGGTCTATTCTCGGAGACACATAGCGGGCTAGACAACCTAATAGAAAAAAGAGAGAAAAAAAGAAAGAAATGGAGAGAAGAGAGAGCGCTAGACCAACTAATCGAAGGAAGAGATGGAGATGAGAACGAGAGTGAGAAATGGAGAGAGGAGAGAGCCTGAGAACACTAGCTAATGGTTCAGACCAGAACAGTCCATTACTTCTCATAATGCTGACGCAGGCAGCTCCAGCAGCCCTGTCCTGTGAATCTCCTATCTATCTGGTCCACAGCAGAGCCCCCGTCCGCCTTCCACACACACCCCTTACCTGCTAACAGCTCCAGTGATTATTTCACAATTATTATACAGGAGAGGAGAGAGAGAGCGGGCTATCAGTGTTATTGAAAAGGGCAATGCCAATCAATGGGTGCTCAGCTGCCTCCTATCGATCCCCAGGCCCAGCGCTCTGGCCCAATCAGGGAGGGATATTCAAACGTTCCGTCATCTCCGTGGTGATTGAGGCCATTGATCCGGCCCACTGGAGGGTAGGGGGGAGGGGCCTCGTAGGAGTTCAGCTGTTCAAATATACATCTCTCAGATGGAGGGGAACGCTCCTTTTACAAACTAACAACTAGAAAATGCAAACTTCATAGACTTCTATTCTCCAGTTTAACCTTTTTCTTGAGTGAGTTGAACTTTCTGGAAATGGGTACAAAGCTGTATGGCAGTACTAGGAAAGATCCCTCACAAATGACAAACATGTCTGTGAATATATCCTCCTTCCAAGGACTTATATTTGTTAAGAATGAAGAGACGGAGCAAGTTATCAGAGATGATCACATTGTCCATCTAGTTTGGGCAGGACAGGGTTAACAACACATCCTTCTTCCCTCAGTCTCAGATTCCATTATCCACAGCCCCAATAAACAGGGCTGGGTTTCATTTGGTGTGAGATGAAACCATTGTTTTAATTGGGCCCATTAATGGCCTCTGTTTTAATGAGGAGCCAGTCATAAACATTTACCTTCAGGTGAGAGGGCCGTGCCAAGGGCAGGAGGAGAGACCTGCTCTCTGTGGTTAAACACCACAGTAAAACTAGACCTGCTCTCTCTGTGGTTAAACACCACAGTAAAACTAGACCTGCTCTCTCTGTGGTTAAACACTACAGTAAAACTAGACCTGCTCTCTCTGTGGTTAAACACCACAGTAAAACTAGACCTGCTCTCTCTGTGGTTAAACACCACAGTAAAACTAGACCTGCTCTCTCTGTGGTTAAACACTACAGTAAAACTAGATCTGCTCTCTCTGTGGTTAAACACCACAGTAAAACTAGACCTGCTCTCTCTGTGGTTAAACACCACAGTAAAACTAGACCTGCTCTCTCTGTGGTTAAACACTACAGTAAAACTAGACCTGCTCTCTCTGTGGTTAAACACCACAGTAAAACTAGACCTGCTCTCTCTGTGGTTAAACACTACAGTAAAACTAGATCTGCTCTCTCTGTGGTTAAACACCACAGTAAAACTAGACCTGCTCTCTCTGTGGTTAAACACCACAGTAAAACTAGATCTGCTCTCTCTGTGGTTAAACACCACAGTAAAACTAGACCTGCTCTCTCTGTGGTTAAACACCACAGTAAAACTAGACCTGCTCTCTCTGTGGTTAAACACTACAGTAAAACTAGACCTGCTCTCTCTGTGGTTAAACACTACAGTAAAACTAGACCTGCTCTCTCTGTGGTTAACACCACAGTAAAACTAGACCTGCTCTCTCTGTGGTTAACACTACAGTAAACCTCTGAGACTCTGTGGTAAAACTCAGTCCCCAGTTCAATCCCGTGAACCTGGTAGTCAAACACTGGTAAAATGCAGAGCCAATTGTTCAATCAAACCCGATAACCGGAGATCCCGGCATATGCTAAAATCTTCTTTCCATGCAGTAAAGATGGTTTGAATCCATATCACAATACTGAAACACAATGAATTCCCCTACAACCCTGAACACAACCTCTGAAATAACTCGGTCTTTACAAGACCTCCTTGGATAACAGCCAGCCACTGGACAACAGTGAAGTAGACTAGACGGAGCTGATCTGTAGAAGATATATGTGATACAGGTCCACACACACAGCCAGGCCTGAGCTGTATATTACTTTAAGTGTTAAGAACAGTTATGATAAGGCTGGGTTAAATATTTAAACTGCACGGCTAATACCATTTAACTTTAACCATCAATCTTACTTCTCCTCTGAGAGGCTGCCATTTATTCTAATGGAAACGTCTCCCCTCTGATCAGATTTATGGCAGACTGGAGAAGAGGAGGGCCCAGAGCTAACTGCTACAGACCAGACAGACTGGGGAGAGGAGAGCCCAGAGCTAACTGGAGGAGAGGAGGGCCCAGAGCTAACTGCTACAGACCAGACAGACTGGGGGAGAGGAGAGCCCAGAGCTAACTGGAGGAGAGGAGGGCCCAGAGCTAACTGCTACAGACCAGGCAGACTGGAGGAGAGGACAGCCCAGAGCTAACTGGAGGAGAGGAGGGCCCAGAGCTAACTGCTACAGACCAGGCAGACTGGAGGAGAGGACAGCCCAGAGCTAACTGCTACAGACCAGGTAACTTAATGCATTTTAACACCAGTCAGCCTTCCAGGCATCATATGGAAGTATGTTTATATAGTCTACACCAGGGGTTCACCATTTTGATCAAACGATTTTAATGACACCTCCGTGTAAAAAACAGCCAATGTTTACTTATTCAAATTGGGGCTATGACAGTCTATTACAAACCAGTCTGACAGTAGCTGTGACAGTAGATGTAATGCCTGGTCTTGCCCACTCTCTTCTAATAAGGCTTGTGGGTATCGTAGAGGGTAACAGGAGACACATCCGTGTTCCTGAGAGTCTGATCTTTCAGTGATGGGGTCATAACATTTTGTAGCTGAAACCTTTCGAAAGGATGGAGCCACTTTTGTAGGGAGAAAACAGAAACCGTTCTGTTTATTACAACCGTATCTAGTGGTTGCCGGCGGTTACTGATGTAACCCCGTTTCTATGAACCAAGCAAAATTTGTAAAATGTATTTCAGAGTTTCTCTTGCGACCCCATTTTCAAAATCAGGCGACCCCCTCATGGGGTTCAGACCCCTAGTTTGAGAAACACTGGTCTACACTGTTATTGTCATTCGTTTTTTGTTTTTTTATTAAATTAAAATTGTATTTGTCAAAATAAAATAACAATAGCGAGGTTATATACAGGGGGTACTGGTACCGAGTCAAAGTGCGGAGGTACAGGTTAGTCGAGGTAATATGTATATGTCGGGGTAAAGTGACTATGTATAGATAATAAAACAGTGAGTAGCAGCAGCGTAAAAAAGCGGGTCAATGTAAATAGCCATTTGAATAACTGTTTAGCAGTCTAATGGCTTGGGGGTAGCAGCTGTTTAGGAGCCTTTTAGGCCTAGACTTGGTGCTCCGGTACAGGTCAAAGAGTTTGTTTACCAATTGTGCATTATGATTGTGTGTGAAATACACTGGGGGGGGGGGGGGGGGTACATAGCCAACAGGCTGAGGAGGGGGGAGACAGCCAACAGGCTGCGGAGGGGGGAGACAGCCAACAGGCTGAGGAGGTGAGAGAGCCAACAGGCTGAGGAGGGGAGAGAGCCAACAGGCTGAGGAGGGGGGGAGAGCGCCAACAGGCTGAGGGGGGAGAGCGCCAACAGGCTGAGGAGGGGGGAGAGCGCTAACAGGCTGAGGAGGGGGGAGAGAGCTAACAGGCTGAGGGGGGAGAGAGCTAACAGGCTGAGGTGGGAGAGAGCTAACAGGCTGAGGAGGTGAGAGAGCCAACAGGCTGAGGAGGTGAGAGAGCCAACAGGCTGAGGAGGGGAGAGAGCCAACAGGCTGAGGAGGGGAGAGAGCCAACAGGCTGAGGGGGGAGAGAGCTAACAGGCTGAGGGGGGAGAGAGCTAACAGGCTGAGGGGGGAGAGAGCTAACAGGCTGAGGAGGGAGAGAGCCAACAGGCTGAGGAGGTGAGACAGCTAACAGGCTGAGGAGGTGAGACAGCTAACCTTTTCCCTCCAACACCCAACTGGACAGAGTGTGAAAAAAGAGAGAGGGACAGACACACACAGAGCGAGAGAGAGAAAGTGGTGGTGAGGGTGCGGTCAGGGTGGTTAGTGAAGGCCTGCTATAAATATTAACTAATGAGTCAGAAGGAGCTAACGTGTCAGATAATGAGGCGCTAGCTGTGGCCTGCCGTGTGTGTGTGTGTGTGTGTGTGGCGCCTGCCAGGGATCCACTGGGGAAAAGGTCACTATTGTACCTCATTTATAACCCAGTAATTAGACCATCCTCCATTAGACCTGCCCTCTTACTCACTATCTTTTCTCTCGTTCTCTCTGCCAGGGGCCCCACATCGCATGGACAGACGAGGCCCACGTCAACCAAAATAAGGGCCCCACATTGACATACAGACACAGAGGCCCCACAAGAGCTACGTACGGTCACACATGGATAGTGTTGTGTACTGCTGCAGCGCCTCATGTCTGTCTTCGTCTGCTGTGCCGCCAGGCCAGGGGAAACACTGATCTACTCCGACAGGCCCTTAGATTTGTTATCAAAACAATCCACAGCTAATGTGTCTTAATAACCGCCCTCATCTTGACAGACACTCATTTCCCTCTGTGTGTGTGAGGACTGAGGAACACAGCCAGAAAAAGGACATGGGCCCCTTCTGTTTCCACAGATGAGATAGATATCTGGTCGGCATTTTGGAAACAATGGATATGTATGTTGCCATGGTAACTAGCGTACATGTGAATACACTGGGTTAAAGTGGAACTGACAGATATGCAGATATGAAACAGAATCATAATATCAGTCAAAAATATCAAATTCACAGTTTATGCTGCAAAAACCAACTTTATAAGAGGTTTTAAAAAATATGTTCTGTGTGACTCAACATTCCATGACGTACAGTAAGACATTGTTGGCAGAATAGATGGATGCAGTTCAATGCATGATTCATATAATTCACCAATAGATTTCTTGGTAGTCCAAAAAATATTGCTATCAGGTTGTAAATCACAGCTGGCCTGGTACATTGTTTGCTGCCTCCATTTGGGAAGCACTGTTTCAGTTTCCATGACTAACGAATGTAACTAAGGCTGGGAATGTCAATAAGATCAAACTAGGAAGGGCGATGATCACAAGTCAGTCATAACGTGGCTAATAGGCTAGCGTATCTATTTATGTAGCAAGCTAAACACACAGAGCATAACATTAGATAGATAGCTAGCTAGCTGCTAGGAGGATGTCATGTCATTGGAGGAGTGGGTGAGTGTGTCTATTTCCCCTCATATCGTTTTCAGTGGCTACACACAGCTAGAGATGCAGGAGTCATTTGGTTAGCTAGCAAGAACATGAACGACTGTTATACAGTTAGCATGTATCTTACATTCGCAAATTCACTCTGGCTATCTACTCGATTTCAGAGCACTCTCGTCTGAGTGTGTCAGAGCGCAGAATAACTGATGAATTTACGAACGCGCAACACCTGCTGAAAAATGACCGGTGTCAGTAAACGTAGGCAGAAGAATTTATAGTTAGTCAAGAACGCTCTAGATAACATGTAAACAGCCTAACCAGCTCTGCTACGGCAAGTAAAATGGTCAGAGTGAGGTGTTGTCCTCATTTGTGTCTGGAAGTTGCTAGCCGACTTTAGCCAGTTAGGTTGTTGGTTGGAACAAGCATGCAGCATGGCAGGCAAGCTGTAGGACGAGGAGGCTACAATTCCCCATTGTTTATCAGTGTAATTTTGAAGGCCAACAAGCTGAAAAAGTCTGAGAGGGTTTATCTAATGTTTCTTCGTTAGATTTCGCTCTGGCTAGCATTAGTTGTTGTTCTTGTTGCTGTGTATAACTGAGGGAGAGAGAGTCTACCTTTTCATGGTTATTTGATCAATTGGACTGTGAAGTGTTTTATGGCTTTTGCAGAATAAGTTGTAATGATCTAAAGTCTCGCTGTTGCAACGGCCTGTAAACACACAGTCCAAATGCACTGCTGCCTTCCCACTCTATATTATTATAGAACTGTTAAAATGCTGTCTCACTTTAAAGAGAGCAGCAGAGCTGAACACTAGTGTGAATGTCATTCAGAGATACAGGTATAGAGGTGATAGGATCTACTTTGCTCCACAGAAGCCAGTTCATTTGGATTGGTTGTCGTAATCACTTTCACCATGCACGGTTCCATCAACAAGTTGACTGATTTCATAGTTCTCTATTGTTGATCTGGAATGAACGGATTCAGAACTTCTAGACTTGGTGAAATACAGTGGCATCAGAATCCTGACTGTGTCCATTATAACACAGTAGCTAATTACAGCAATAAAAGGTATATGACAGTGACAATACCGTAAATCAGTGTCCCTGGAGCGCGTGAGTATGTGTGAATGCTTCTCTGTGTGTGTGTGTGTGTGTGTGTGTGTGTGTGTGTGTTCCAGCAAGAGGACAGCGAGGCTTCTCAGCTCGTTAGTGTGTGCTAACGAAGCACTGCGTCCCGGCTCTGACACGGGGGCGGCTGCAGCGGTGCGCGCGACTTGCCATGGCGACCATAATTAGGATAATTAAATTAGCGCGCTGATGGACGAGGGGCCAGGGCGCTGTCAGGATCCCTGTCACCCCCCCCTCCCCCTCCCCATAGAACACCACCCTCATCACACCCCATCCCTCAGACAGACAGCCTGCCCAGGCCAAAGCCCCCTGACCAGATAGAGCATCACAGGTCATTATGTGTATGTCATAGAAATATACAGTGCAATCAGAAAGTATTCACACCCCTTGTCTTTTCCCACATTTTGTTGAGTTACAGCCTGAATTTAAAATGGATGACATTTATATTTTTTGTCACTAGCCTACACACAATACCCCATAATGTCAAAGTGGAATTCTGTTTTTTAAATGAAAAGCTGAAATGTCTATAAGTATTCAACTCCATTGTTATGGCAACGCCTAAATAAGTTCAGGAGGAAAAGTGCTTAACAAGTCAAGTAGTAAGTTGCATGGAGTCTGTGTGTAATAACAGTGTTTAACATGATGTTTTAATAACTACCTCATCTCGGTAACCCACACATACAAATATCTGTAAGGTCCCTCAGTCAAGCATTTCAAACACAGATTCAACCACAAAAACCAGGGAGGTTCTCTCGTGCCTCGCAGAGAAGTGCACCTATTGGTAGATGGGTACAACAACAACAACAAAAAGCAGACAGTGAATATCCCTTTGAGCATGAAGTTATTCATTACACTTTGGATGGTGTATCAATACACCCAGTCACTACAAAGATACAGGCGTCCTTCCTAACTCAGCTGCCAGAGAGGAAGGATACCGCTCAGGGATTTCACCATGAGGCCAATGGTGACTTTAAAACAGTTACAGAGTTTAATGGCTGTGATAGGAGAAAACTGAGGATGGATCAACAACATTATAGTTACTCCACAATATCAACCTTAATGACAGAGTGAAAAGGAGGAAGCTGGTACAGAATAAAAATATTCCAAAACATGCATTCTGTTTGCAACAAGGCACTAAAGTAATACTGCAAAAATGTGGCAAAGCAATTCAATTTTTGTCCTGAATACAAAATGTTATGGATTTGGCCCAAACATTACTGAGTACCACTCTCCATATTTTCAAGCATAGTGGTGGCTGCATCATGTTAAGGGTATACTTGTAATTGTTTTAAGGAACAGGGAGTTTTTCAGGATAAAAAATAAACGGAATGGAGCTAAGCACAGGCAAAATCATAGAGGAAAACCTGATTCAATCTGCTTTCCACCAGCGACTGGGAGATGAATTCACCTTACAGCAGGACAATAACCTAAAACATAAGGACAAATATAGTTGCTTACCAAGAAGACAGTGAATGTTCCTGAGTGTGCGAGTTACAGTTTTGACTTGAATCTACTCGAAAAATCTATGACAAGACCTGAAAATGGTTGTCTAGCAATGATCAACAACCAATCTGACAGATCTTGAAGAAGTTTGAAAATAATAATGGGCAAATGTTTTACAGTCCAGGTGTGGAAAGCTCTTCGACTTACCCAGAAAGACTCACAGCTGTAAATGCTGCCGAAGTGGTGACTCAGGGGTGTGAATACTTAAGTAAATGAGATGTGTATTTAATTTTCAATAACTGTGCAAAATTTCTAAAAACATGTTTTTACTTCGTCATTATTTGGTATTTTATTAGGATCCCCATTAGCTGTTGCAAAAGCAGCAGCTACTCTTCCTGGGGTCCACACAAAACATGAAACATAATACAGAATGACATAATACAGAACATCATTAGACAAGAACAGCTCAAGGACAAAACTACATACATTTTTAAAAAGGCACACGTAGCCTACATATCAATACATACACACAAACTATCCAGGTCAAATAGGGGAGAGGATGGTGCCGTGAGGTGTTGCTTTATCTGTTTTTTGAAACCAGGTTTGCTGTTTATTTGAGCAATATGAGATGGAACGGAGTTCCATGCAATATGGGCTCTATATAATACTGTACGTTTTCTTGAATTTGTTCTGGATTTGGGGACTATGAAAAGACCCCTGGTGGCATGTCTGGTGGGATAAGTGTGTGTGTCAGAGCTGTGTGTAAATTGACTATGCAAACAATTTGGGATTTTCAACACATTCATGTTTCTAATAAAAATAAAAAGTGATGTAGTCAGTCTCTCCTCAACTCTTATCCAAGAGAGACTGGCATGGATAGTATTTATATCATCCCTCTGATTACAATGAAGAGCAAGACGTACCGCTCTGTTCTGGGCCAGATGCAGCTTAACTAGGTCTTTCCTTGCAGCACTGGACCACACGACTGGACAATAATCAAGATCAGACAAAACTAGAGTCTGCAGAACTTGCTTTTGGAGTGTGGTGTCAAAAAAGCAGAGCATCTCTTTATTACGGCCAGACCTCTCCCCATCTTTACAACCACTGAATTATGGGGTATTGTGTGTAGATGGGTGAGGAAAAAATATATATTTATAAAATGTTGAATTCAGGCTCTAACAACAAAATGTGTAATAAGTCAAGGGGTATGAATACCTTCTGCACTGTACACATTAATACACAAACACACTCCTGCCGTGTGGTTCTACCATGACAACCTCTGACCTCACAAAAACACTGAACCACGAAACGAGTGTGACAGGACCGCTACATAGCACGTTCACACACACACACACACACACACACGACCCTGCCAAAACAAACGAATCCTCTTCATTTGCCCCCCCCCCCCCCCCCCCCCCATATCATATAAATCTAATGCATGTTGATGACTGTGTATCTGTGCCAATTATTTTAATGGTAAATGTTCTGACCACTCATCCAACAGGATCATATATTTTATCCTTGTTCACACATTACAACTCATATTATCCTTGTTCACACATTACAACTCATATTATCCTTGTTCACACATTACAACTCATATTATCCTTGTTCACACATTACAACTCATATTATCCTTGTTCACACATTACAACTCATATTATCCTTGTTCACACATTACACCTCATATTATCCTTGTTCACACATTACAACTCATATTATCCTTGTTCACACATTACAACTCATATTATCCTTGTTCACACATTACAACTCATATTATCCTTGTTCACACATTACAACTCATATTATCCTTGTTCACACATTACAACTCATTGGCTGTTTTATTTGATTTAAAACAAGACTTGGCATTATTTTACTGTTACTTTGAATCTCCATAAAGTCCCATTGGAATCATGTCAAATTAGTGCAAATCAACATGAACTTTGGCAGGGATTCATAGCCTATATGAGCATGTGCTTCATAATGTACGTATGTAGCTTGCGTAAATGATGGTACACATATCGTATGCCTAACAGAAAGCGATCCATAGTTAAAGTGAGATCAGGGACTACGCATGCAAGGCTGCAAAGATCAATACACAAAATGTGTTGAGGAATGATTTCTGTTTTATAAATTGCAGCTTCATTTTCAACTGTCTGCTTCACTATTCCCCTGGCGATGAATTAAGGGAGACGGGCTAAATCTACAACACTTTCATTTATCATCTGTGTTTTAAAACGGAATTTATCTGCAGAACGACTGAATGGTGAAAGTCAGACATAATGTAATTCTAAACAGACCTGTTTCTCTATGCGCTGCAGTATACCAGCAAATAAAACAGTCAGAATTATATTAAAAACAATACTAATATAAAAAGAATAGTAATCTTCACCATCATAACAAAACTCCACAGTTCCTTCCATCCAAAGCACATGTCACATGACGTGAGGGAATTGAACCCAGCACCTTAGACACTGAGCTATCTGGACCACACTACAAACACACCACAGGGCTCGGAGCAGACATAACGGGCTCCAACAGTGTGTGTGTGAATGTGTGTGTGTGTGTGTGAATGTGAGAGTGTGTGTGAATGTGTGTGTGTGTGTGTGAATGTGAGAGTGTGTGTGAATGTGAGAGTGTGTGTGAGTGTGAGTGTGAGTGTGTGTGTGTGTGTGTGTGTGTGTGTGTGTGTGTGTGTGTGTGTGTGTGAGAATAGAGTATGAGCACCAAGTTCTACAGTCAGGCGAATACGCTCCACAATCAAAAGGTCACCTTTAATTCAACGCCACCTTTTATTCAACAAAATGGAGTCTGCGATTACATTCAGAGACCGTGAGTAGATGAGAGAAACACAGGAGGTAGATGACTAGAGATGATGCTATTGGTCCTCTATTACAGGAGAATTAGTGTGGGGGTGGGGGGGGGGATCTTACGATCGCCTCGGACCAATTATTTTTGTTGAGCATCTTAACCACATCCTCCTCTAGCGAAGGCAGAGAGGCAGAGAGCCCCCGCCACACATCGTCATTACTACAGCCCTCCGTCTCCAAATTAAGGTCATGTAAAGTAGTAATTACGGCAAATGTGCAGCTTGGATGCAAGAGGGAAGGGAGGCTAATTCAGGCAAACTCAAGCGTGTGTGCGTGTGCATACATGTACTTGGTGCACGTGCCACACACACACACACACACACACACACACACACACACACACACACACACACACACACACACACAGAGAAAAAGAGAGATACACACACACCTCTGGGCAGAAAACTGCTGCCAAGGCGCGGCAGCGGCACAAAACATTAAAATAATCATTTTGGTACTCATCAATGAATTCCACTGTAGTGGATAATTCTAAAAGGCGTGATTAATTGAGGATAATTAAATGAAAAAGGAGACAGTGTCACTAATAAGGATTTTAGACTTTTTTTCTTGGCATTCATTTACCACAGATGAGGGACCTGGCTGTCAGACACGCCCACACTCACACCCTGAGAATGACAGTAGATTTGGCTTCACCAGCAGTGTAACAACTAATAGGATAATAGCAGGGTATTGAGTCTCTGAAGCTCCCTCCTGGCTCAGCAGCACAGAGGATTTACACACTGACGAATACGAGGTCGCGCACGACTCCAACACCATCATTAAGTCTGCCGACGACGCGACGGTGGTAGGCCTGACCACCGACGACCATGAGACGGTGGTAGGCCTGACCACCGACGACGATGAGACGGTGGTAGGCCTGACCACCGACGACGATGAGACGGTGGTAGGCCTGACCACCGACGACGATGAGACGGTGGTAGGCCTGACCACCGACGACGATGAGACGGTGGTAGGCCTGACCACCGACGACGATGAGACGGTGGTAGGCCTGACCACCGACAACGATGAGACGGTGGTAGGCCTGACCACCGACAACGATGAGACGGTGGTAGGCCTGACCACCGACGACGATGAGACGGTGGTAGGCCTGACCACCGACGACCATGAGACGGTGGTAGGCCTGACCACCGACGACGATGAGACGGTGGTAGGCCTGACCACCGACGACGATGAGACGGTGGTAGGCCTGACCACCGACAACGATGAGACGGTGGTAGGCCTGACCACCGACGACGATGAGACGGTGGTAGGCCTGACCACCGACGACGATGAGACGGTGGTAGGCCTGACCACCGACGACGATGAGACGGTGGTAGGCCTGACCACCGACGACGATGAGACGGTGGTAGGCCTGACCACCGACGACGATGAGACGGTGGTAGGCCTGACCACCGACGACGACGCGACGGTGGTAGGCCTGACCACCGACGACCATGAGACGGTGGTAGGCCTGACCACCGACGACGATGAGACGGTGGTAGGCCTGACCACCGACAACGATGAGACGGCCTACAGGGAGGAGGTCATTGACCTGGCAGTGTGGTGCCAGGACAACAACGTGCCCCTCAACGTCAGCAAGACAAAGGAGCTGATCGTGGACTACAGGAAACGGAGGCCGAGCATACCTCCATTCACATACACGGGGCTGTAGTGGAGCAGGTGGAGAGCTTCAAGTTCCTCGTGTCCACATCACTAAGGAATTAACATGGTCCACACACACCAACACAGTCGAGGAAACAGTGCCTCCCCCTTCGGGAGGCTGAAAAGATTCTGCATAGGCCCTCAGATCCTCAGAAAGTTCTACAGCTGCACCATTGAGAGCATCTTGACTGGCTGCATCACCGCTTAGTATGGAGACTGCTCTGCATCCAACCACAAGGCGCTACAGAGGGTAGTGAGAACGGCCCAGTACATCACTGTGACCGAACTCTCTGCTATCCAGGACCTCTATAAAAATTGCCAAAGACTCCAACCACCCTAGTCATAGACTGTTCTCTCTGCTACCGCATGGCAAGCGGTACCGGAGCACCAAGTCTGGAACAAACAGGACCCTGAACAGCGTGTACCCTTCAGCCATAAGACTGCTAAACAGTTAGTTAAATAGTTAACCAATTGCTACCTGGACTATCTGCATTGACCATTATTACACTAACCTCTTTTGACTCATCACATACGCTGCTGTTACAGTTTATTATCATCCTGTTGTCTAGTCACTTTCTCTACCTATATATACATATCTACCTCAATTACCTCGTACCCCTGCACATCGACTCCCTACTGGTACCCTGTGTATATAACCAAGTTATCATTGACTCGGTATTGGTACCCCGTGTATATAGCCAAGTTACCATCGACTCGGTACTGGTACCCTGTGTATATAGCCAAGTTATCATCGACTCACTACTGGTACCCCGTGTATATAGCCAAGTTACCATCGACTCGGTACTGGTACCTGTGTATATAGCCAAGTTACCATCGACTCGGTACTGGTACCCCGTGTATATAGCCAAGTTATCATCGACTCGGTACTGGTACCCTGTGTATATAGCCAAGTTACCATCGACTCTGTACTGGTACCCCGTGTATATAACCAAGTTATCCTCGACTCGGTACTGGTACCCCGTGTATATAGCCAAGTTATCATCGACTCGGTACTGGTACCCCGTGTATATAGCCAAGTTATCATTGACTCGGTACTGGTACCCCGTGTATATAGCCAAGTTATTATCGACTCGGTACTGGTCCCTGTGTATATAGCCAAGTTATCATCGACTCGGTACTGGTACCCCGTGTATATAGCCAAGTTATCATTGACTCAGTACTGGTACCCCGTGTATATAGCCAAGTTATTATCGACTCGGTACTGGTCCCTGTGTATATAGCCAAGTTATCATCGACTCGGTACTGGTACCCCGTGTATATAGCCAAGTTATCATTGACTCAGTACTGGTCCCTGTGTATATAGCCAAGTTATCATCGACTCGGTACTGGTACCCCGTGTATATAACCAAGTTATCATTGACTCAGTACTGGTCCCTGTGTATATAGCCAAGTTATCATCGACTCGGTACTGGTCCCTGTGTATATAGCCAAGTTATCATCGACTCGGTACTGGTACCCCGTGTATATGGCCAAGTTACCATCGACTCGGTACTGGTCCCTGTGTATATGGCCAAGTTATCATCGACTCGGTACTGGTCCCTGTGTATATAACCAAGTTATCATCGACTCGGTACTGGTCCCTGTGTATATGGCCAAGTTACCATCGACTCGGTACTGGTCCCTGTGTATATGGCCAAGTTATCATCAACTCGGTACTGGTCCCTGTGTATATAGCCAAGTTATCATCGACTCGGTACTGGTCCCTGTGTATATGGCCAAGTTATCATCGACTCGGTACTGGTCCCTGTATATACGACCAAGTTGACACTGGGATGGTATCTATCTAGAGCCGGCTGCATCTGCTGCACTCACCAAAACAGAGGGCTGTTACAATCATCTCACTGTACATAAACTAACCCGCGCACACACACACACACACACACACACACACACACACACACACACACACACACACACACACACACACACACACACACACACACACACACCTCATCAAATCCCAGAGAAGTGTGTGCTGCAGGGCCGGGGTTCCCATAGAGAGAATGAGTCAACTAAACATCTTGAGATCCAGCTGATTTCCCTGGAGTAGGAATAGATCTGGAGGCTGCTGTCAGTCAGTCAGTCTGGAGGCTGCTGTCAGTCAGTCAGTCAGTCAGTCTGGAGGCTGCTGTCAGTCAGTCAGTCAGTCAGTCTGGAGGCTGCTGTCAGTCAGTCAGTCAGTCTGGAGGCTGCTGTCAGTCAGTCAGTCAGTCTGGAGGCTGCTGTCAGTCAGTCAGTCAGTCTGGAGGCTGCTGTCAGTCAGTCAGTCAGTCTGGAGGCTGCTGTCAGTCAGTCAGTCAGTCTGGAGGCTGCTGTCAGTCAGTCAGTCAGTCTGGAGGCTGCAGTCAGTCAGTCTGGAGGCTGCTGTCAGTCAGTCAGTCTGGAGGCTGCTGTCAGTCAGTCAGTCAGTCTGGAGGCTGCTGTCAGTCAGTCAGTCAGTCTGGAGGCTGCTGTCAGTCAGTCAGTCAGTCTGGAGGCTGCTGTCAGTCAGTCAGTCAGTCTGGAGGCTGCTGTCAGTCAGTCAGTCAGTCTGGAGGCTGCTGTCAGTCAGTCAGTCAGTCTGGAGGCTGCTGTCAGTCAGTCAGTCAGTCTGGAGGCTGCTGTCAGTCAGTCAGTCAGTCTGGAGGCTGCTGTCAGTCAGTCAGTCAGTCTGGAGGCTGCTGTCAGTCAGTCAGTCAGTCTGGAGGCTGCTGTCAGTCAGTCAGTCAGTCTGGAGGCTGCTGTCAGTCAGTCAGTCAGTCAGTCTGGAGGCTGCTGTCAGTCAGTCAGTCAGTCAGTCTGGAGGCTGCTGTCAGTCAGTCAGTCAGTCAGTCTGGAGGCTGCTGTCAGTCAGTCAGTCAGTCTGGAGGCTGCTGTCAGTCAGTCAGTCAGTCAGTCTGGAGGCTGCTGTCAGTCAGTCAGTCTGGAGGCTGCTGTCAGTCAGTCAGTCAGTCTGGAGGCTGCTGTCAGTCAGTCAGTCAGTCTGGAGGCTGCAGTCAGTCAGTCTGGAGGCTGCAGTCAGTCAGTCTGGAGGCTGCAGTCAGTCAGTCTGGAGGCTGCAGTCAGTCAGTCTGGAGGCTGCCGTCAGTCAGTCTGGAGGCTGCCGTCAGTCAGTCTGGAGGCTGCCGTCAGTCAGTCTGGAGGCTGCCGTCAGTCAGTCTGGAGGCTGCCGTCAGTCAGTCTGGAGGCTGCCGTCAGTCTGGAGGCTGCCGTCAGTTAGTCAGTCCGTCTGGAGGCTGCCGTCAGTCTGGAGGCTGCCGTCAGTCTGGAGGCTGCCGTCAGTCTGGAGGCTGCCGTCAGTCTGGAGGCTGCCGTCAGTTAGTCAGTCCGTCTGGAGGCTGCCGTCAGTTAGTCAGTCAGTCTGGAGGCTGCCGTCAGTCTGGAGGCTGCCGTCAGTCAGTCTGGAGGCTGCCGTCAGTCAGTCTGGAGGCTGCCGTCAGTCAGTCTGGAGGCTGCCGTCAGTCAGTCTGGAGGCTGCCGTCAGTCAGTCTGGAGGCTGCCGTCAGTCAGTCTGGAGGCTGCCGTCAGTCAGTCTGGAGGCTGCCGTCAGTCTGGAGGCTGCCGTCAGTCTGGAGGCTGCCGTCAGTTAGTCAGTCCGTCTGGAGGCTGCCGTCAGTTAGTCAGTCCGTCTGGAGGCTGCTGTCTGTCAGTCTGTCCGTCTGGAGGCTGCTGTCTGTCCGTCTGGAGGCTGCTGTCTGTCCGTCTGGAGGCTGCTGTCTGTCCGTCTGGAGGCTGCTGTCTGTCCGTCTGGAGGCTGCTGTCTGTCAGTCTGTCACCCACACCCCAAACGACTTCTAAGCGACTTGTAAATCCACTGAGACCTCTGTTACTCTGGGGTTTCAAACCATCTATCGATGGATTCAGGTTGGAAACACCACGTAGTCTGATTTCAAGTGCATCATGCAAAAACTGATAGTATATGTCTTGCATTTGATCATGTCTGAAAACAGAGCCTCAGTAGTCATATTGAAAGAGACTTTCAGATCTACACCAGCAGGGCTCCACAGAAAAGCTGGTCTGAAGAGACCACAACAGTCTTCATGTGTATTCACCTACTGCTCTCTAGTGGTCAGTCAATGTAATGACAACATTGTCTCACTTGGACCCACAATGGCCATTAAGTGTTTTATATTGATCAAATTTACCAGATACATCATTCATTTCATGATGAATCATTTCAAAATCCACGTTCTTGGTTACAGAAAATAGCATTTTGTGTTACAAGTGGAAATAAAACAGAAATGAGTCCAGCAGACTTAGCGACACACACACACACACACACACACACACACACACACACACACACACACACACACACACACACACACACACACACACACACACACACACACACACACACACACACAGAGAGACACACAGAGAGACACACAGAGACACACAGAGACACACACACACACACACACACACACACACACACACACACACACACACAGAGAGACACACAGAGAGACACACACACAGAGAGACACACACACAGAGAGACACACACACAGAGAGACACACACACACACAGAGAGACACACACAGAGACACACACACAGAGAGAGACACACAGAGAGACACACACACACAGAGAGAGACACACACACACAGAGAGAGAGACACACACACACACACAGAGAGAGAGACACACACACACACACAGAGAGAGAGACACACACAGAGAGAGAGACACACACAGAGAGAGAGACACACACAGAGAGAGAGACACACACAGAGAGAGAGACACACACAGAGAGAGAGACACACACAGAGAGAGAGACACACAGAGAGAGAGAGAGACACACAGAGAGAGAGACACACACAGAGAGAGAGACACACAGAGAGAGAGAGACACACAGAGAGAGAGACACACAGAGAGAGAGACACACAGAGAGAGAGACACACAGAGAGAGAGACACACAGAGAGACTTGTCATTGTGGAGGATGATTTGGTGTATTGCTGGTAATGAACCACTGATTGCATGCCATATATTTCCCTAATTACAGCCTAGCTGGGCCCATGCCCCGCCTCAGCTCCCCCATGATGACACCACAGCTTTATTAATGAGTTACAGCTTGGTGATTAATATAGGTGATATAGCAGAACAGCCTCAGGTCTGACCCACTGGAGCAGGACTCCTACTTGATATTAACACGGGCGACCATACTATAGGAGTATAGTGAAGACTCTTCTAGAAGACATCACCTCCAACAAGCTACTATAGACCATACAGGTCCATTCTGAACAGCATCTAGCTAGATAACACTGTGGACACCAGGGCATGGTGGCTTCATGGAGACATTCTGACATGAGTCATTTATCAGACGCTCTTATCCAGAGAGACTTACAGTAGTGAGTGCAGACCGTCTCATACTTGTTATGGACACATGGACACTTTAATGAAGAAACTGGATATTTCTTGGTGGAAAGGGGAATGAAAGGTCAGTCATATTTCTCAGGGGCAAAGGGAGTCCAAGGTCAGCCATATTTCTTGATGGAAAAGGGAGTCCAAGAACAGATATATATATTTTGGAGTCACAGGTCAGCCATATCTCTTGAACCATCCTCTCCCTCTCATTCCTCATCACGTGTTTTATGTATTTCTCCATGCTGGTTGAGATCATGTGACATGGCCAGCGAATGGCTGGTGCTGCTGGACTGGGCGCCGTTGTCCATTAGAGGGACCTTGTGACTCAGCCCGCTCCCCTCCCTGTATTATAAAATGTAATTGCGGTTCTCTTCAGCTAAATAGATGAGAAGGCCCATTTAATAGTTAATTGACTGATGATTAAGACCAAGCAAACGGCCAGTCATCAGGGGAATGTCACCTTGCTTCCCAGCTTTTTACTGTTTCCCGTCATGTCTTTATAAAGGAAGGAAGGAGCTTTGGCTGCACACTGTAGAGATGTATGAATTACAAGTAGTGGCTTCAGCTGACCAACTGTATTTTATGGCTGATAATTGCTACCCCAAATTTAACCAAATCCACAACCTCTGAGAAACATTTAATCTGCATAAACACATTCTAAAATGTATTTTTATTCTCATAAGTCTGTCTCCCAACTTCCTGTATCTAAGTTGTGTTGAATGAATGGAAATAGATAATCCATGATGTACAGTTATTGTTGAGTTAGAACAGACAACTCAAAAGGTGGGTTATCTTGGTTTTCTATAACAGTCTTACCGTCCTGGAAGACCCGTTCCACATTGAGGCCGTAGGTGGCACACGTCTCATAGTAGGTGCAGCGCTTCAGGTCATTGGACAGCTTGCGTGCTCGCGTGTCATCGATGACCCGGGGATTGGCTGAGCTGATAGCATCTGCAATCACAGAAATAGACAATCATGTGGCGCCCTCTAGTGCTGACAGACAGGAAGTGCATGTCTTATTGCAGTAATTACAAACAGGCGCTAGGTGGCAGTGGCACTCCAAGGAAGGGATTTCAGATAGCTGGAGGAAAGATGCAAGGACGTGTATGGAACTCTGGTGCAACCAAGTATTCTGTTCATGCACAGTGTGTTTGTGCATGTATGTTTCTCTGCGTGCCAGTGTATGTGTGTCTCTGCGTGCCAGTGTGTGTGTGTGTCTCTGCGTGGCAGTGTGTGTGTGTGTCTCTGCGTGGCAGTGTGTGTGTGTGTCTCTGCGTGGCAAGTGTGTGTGTGTGTGCCAGTGTGTGTGTGTGTGTGCGTGCCAGTGTGTGTGTGTGTCTCTGCGTGCCAGTGTGTGTGTGTGTGTGTGTGTGTCTCACCTTGCGTCCCCACCAGCACCAGAGGCACCTCAGCAGTGTTGCGGTAGTTAGCCATGCGGCTGTAGTAATGGTAGACTGTCTGGAAACTGATCTCATCCTCCAGACTGAACACAAATATCACTGCATCCACCCACAGGGCAAACTGGAGAGAGACAGAGGAAGAGAGAGGAGAAAGTGAGAGAGCAAGAGAGAGACAGAGGAAGAGAGAGGAGAAAGTGAGAGAGCAAGAGAATGATGTGATAAAGGGGAGAGCGAGAGAGAGACAAGGATAGTAAGGTTAACGCTAGAATCCTTAGTTGCTACATCTATTTTTGGACTTCTAAATTAATTATATATATATATATATATATATATATATATATATATATATATATTATACACATATGTACACCCATTGATTCTTGAAGAATATAACTTGCCTCGTGAGCTTAGTTCAACTGTCGTAGCCCATCAGAAACCAAAATACAAGCTTGTTTTACACCAATGTATTTAAACACACACACACACACACACACTGTATAGCCTGAAAACATGGTTAAAATGATACATTGTACATCATGAATGGTCAGTGCATGTGTCCATAACTCTATGAACTTGAGTGGTAACATTTCTCCAGCTTTTTACCAAAACAGGGGCGGGGTTAGGCTTTGATATTGTTTCAAATAAGGATTGTAGTTTTAACTAGGGTTATTAGTTCAGACTGCATGTATGGTGAGGTTAGAGGACCAAGAATAACACCAGTTAGAGGACTTAGAGGACCCAGAATAACACTAGTTCTGCATGTGTGGTGAGGTTAGAGGACCCAGAATAACACTAGTTCTGCATGTGTGGTGAGGTTAGAGGACCCAGAATAACACTAGTTCTGCATGTGTGGTGAGGTTAGAGGACCCAGAATAACACTAGTTCTGCATGTGTGGTGAGGTTAGAGGACCCAGAATAACACTAGTTCTACATGTGTGGTGAGGTTAGAGGACCCAGAATAACACTAGTTCTGCATGTGTAGTGAGGTTAGAGGACCCAGAATAACACTAGTTCTACATGTGTGGTGAGGTTAGAGGACCCAGAATAACACTAGTTCTGCATGTGTAGTGAGGTTAGAGGACCCAGAATAACACTAGTTCTGCATGTGTGGTGAGGTTAGAGGACCCAGAATAACACTAGTTCTGCATGTGTGGTGAGGTTAGAGGACCCAGAATAACACTAGTTCTGCATGTGTAGTGAGGTTAGAGGACCCAGAATAACACTAGTTCTGCATGTGTGGTGAGGTTAGAGGACCCAGAATAACACTAGTTCTGCATGTGTGGTGAGGTTAGAGGACCAAGAATAACACTAGTTCTGGATTAAAAAGGATGATCAACAGAGAATGTCCATTAAAGTGGAGTTCTACTCTTGGACTACATCTGTTTAATCTGTGTACAGGAAACCCACCCTGTCATCAACCCACAGTAATACTGCCATGTTAATACAGCTGTAATACCAACCTGAGCCTCCGGAGGGCCCCCTTCATCTCTGATGAGCAGTAGGTTGCTCTGTCCGTCCACCACTATCTCCTTCTTAAAACGCCCCCCTGCAGGAACAACACATAGGATGAGAGGAGAGGGACTAACATGGAGACGGATCACATAGTACATGAGTAACCACAGTAACTAAACTCACTGAGCTTTCAGTCCAATGTCACATTTCATCTGTTGATATCTCAGCAGGATAGCAGCTATAGAGAGTTAGACCAGCTAGAGTCAATTCAACTAACTGTTGATCATGTCATAAATGCGTAGTAAAAATGATTTGATGAGGTAATGGTAGTGAGAAGGAGACATGATCAATGGAAAGACACACACACACACACACACACACACACTGAGGATGTCAGCTGTCCAGGACTAGATGGTGATAATGACTACCCACAGGAGAATGAGAGGAATGCTGCTGTACAGGTAAACCACACACAGAGATGACAGCAATGTGTGTGAGTGTGTGTGTGTGAGTGTGTGTGAGTGTGTGTACAACACATTCCAGTAGGTCATTCCTCAAAAAAACATGTTTTATCTGTGAGAACTGTTAGAATGATGTTCTCTCACTGTCCTCCACCAACACCCTATTCTCTGGCCTAGATGCTCTTAGGCTGACCTATGAACCTTGAACTCAGATGGAAAGGTCAGAGGGTATGGGCCGTGACCAAGGGAGGGAGTGGTAACGTACTTTTCTGTCCCGGGGCTTAAGCAGCCTTGGGAAGCCATCCTAGGGGTTCCCAACCAGGGGTACTAAGACCTCTGGGGGTACTTGGCCTATCTACGGGGAGTAGGTGGCCTATCCACAGGGGGTAGGTGGCCTATCCACAGGGGGTAGGTGGCCTATCCACAGGGGGTAGGTGGCCTATCCACAGGGGGTAGTTGGCCTATCCACAGGGGGTAGGTGGCCTATCCACAGGGGGTAGGTGGCCTATCCACAGGGGGTAGGTGGCCTATCCACAGGGAGTAGGTGGCCTATCCACAGGGAGTAGGTGGCCTATCCACAGGGAGTAGGTGGCCTATCCACAGGGGGTAGGTGGCCTATCCACAGGGGGTAGGTGGCCTATCCACAGGGGGTAGGTGGCCTATCCACAGGGGGTAGGTGGCCTATCCACAGGGGGTAGGTGGCCTATCCACAGGGGGTAGGTGGCCTATCCACAGGGGGTAGGTGGCCTATCCACAGGGGGTAGTTGGCCTATCCACAGGGAGTAGGTGGCCTATCCACAGGGAGTAGGTGGCCTATCCACAGGGAGTAGTTGGCCTATCCACAGGGAGTAGTTGGCCTATCCACAGGGGGTAGGTGGCCTATCCACAGGGGGTAGGTGGCCTATCCACAGGGGGTAGTTGGCCTATCCACAGGGGGTAGTTGGCCTATCCACAGGGGGTAGTTGGCCTATCCACAGGGGGTAGGTGGCCTATCCACAGGGAGTAGTTGGCCTATCCACAGGGGGTAGTTGGCCTATCCACAGGGGGTAGTTGGCCTATCCACAGGGAGTAGTTGGCCTATCCACAGGGGGTAGTTGGCCTATCCACAGGGAGTAGTTGGCCTATCCACAGGGAGTAGTTGGCCTATCCACAGGGAGTAGTTGGCCTATCCACAGGGAGTAGTTGGCCTATCCACAGGGGGTAGGTGGCCTATCCACAGGGGGTAGTTGGCCTATCCACAGGGGGTAGTTGGCCTATCCACAGGGGGTAGTTGGCCTATCCACAGGGGGTAGTTGGCCTATCCACAGGGGGTAGTTGGCCTATCCACAGGGGGTAGTTGGCCTATCCACAGGGGGTAGTTGGCCTATCCACAGGGAGTAGTTGGCCTATCCACAGGGAGTAGTTGGCCTATCCACAGGGAGTTAGTTGGCCTATCCACAGGGAGTTAGTTGGCCTATCCACAGGGAGTAGTTGGCCTATCCACAGGGAGTAGTTGGCCTATCCACAGGGGGTAGTTGGCCTATCCACAGGGGGTAGTTGGCCTATCCACAGGGGGTAGTTGGCCTATCCACAGGGGTTAGTTGGCCTATCCACAGGGGGTACTTGGCCTATCCACAGGGAGTAGTTGGCCTATCCACAGGGAGTAGTTGGCCTATCCACAGGGGGTAGTTGGCCTATCCACAGGGGGTAGTTGGCCTATCCACAGGGGGTACTTGGCCTATCCACAGGGGGTACTTGGCCTATCCACAGGGGGTACTTGGCCTATCCACAGGGGGTACTTGGCCTATCCACAGGGGGTACTTGGCCTATCCACAGGGGGTACTTGGCCTATCCACAGGGGGTACTTGGCCTATCCACAGGGGGTACTTGGTCTATCCACAGGGGGTACTTGGCCTATCCACAGGGGGTACTTGGCCTATCCACAGGGGGTACTTGGCCTATCCACAGGGGGTACTTGGCCTATCCACAGGGGGTACTTGGCCTATCCACAGGGGGTACTTGGCCTATCCACAGGGGGTACTTGGCCTATCCACAGGGGGTACTTGGCCTATCCACAGGGGGTACTTGGCCTATCCACAGGGGGTACTTGGCCTATCCACAGGGGGTACTTGGCCTATCCACAGGGGGTAGTTGGCCTATCCACAGGGGGTAGTTGGCCTATCCACAGGGGGTAGTTGGCCTATCCACAGGGGGTAGTTGGCCTATCCACAGGGGGTAGTTGGCCTATCCACAGGGGGTAGTTGGCCTATCCACAGGGGGTAGTTGGCCTATCCACAGGGGGTAGTTGGCCTATCCACAGGGGGTAGTTGGCCTATCCACAGGGGGTAGTTGGCCTATCCACAGGGGGTAGTTGGCCTATCCACAGGGGGTAGTTGGCCTATCCACAGGGAGTAGTTGGCCTATCCACAGGGAGTAGTTGGCCTATCCACAGGGAGTAGTTGGCCTATCCACAGGGGGTAGGTGGCCTATCCACAGGGGGTAGTTGGCCTATCCACAGGGGGTAGGTGGCCTATCCACAGGGGGTAGTTGGCCTATCCACAGGGAGTAGTTGGCCTATCCACAGGGGGTAGGTGGCCTATCCACAGGGGGTAGGTGGCCTATCCACAGGGGGTAGTTGGCCTATCCACATGGGGTAGTTGGCCTATCCACAGGGAGTAGGTGGCCTATCCACAGGGGGTAGGTGGCCTATCCACAGGGGTTAGTTGGCCTATCCACAGGGGGTAGGTGGCCTATCCACAGGGGGTAGGTGGCCTATCCACAGGGGGTAGGTGGCCTATCCACAGGGGGTAGGTGGCCTATCCACAGGGAGTAGTTGGCCTATCCACAGGGAGTAGTTGGCCTATCCACAGGGAGTAGTTGGCCTATCCACAGGGAGTAGGTGGCCTATCCACAGGGAGTAGGTGGCCTATCCACAGGGAGTAGTTGGCCTATCCACAGGGAGTAGTTGGCCTATCCACAGGGAGTAGGTGGCCTATCCACAGGGAGTAGTTGGCCTATCCACAGGGAGTAGTTGGCCTATCCACAGGGGGTAGGTGGCCTATCCACAGGGGGTAGTTGGCCTATCCACAGGGAGTAGTTGGCCTATCCACAGGGAGTAGGTGGCCTATCCACAGGGAGTAGGTGGCCTATCCACAGGGGGTAGTTGGCCTATCCACAGGGAGTAGGTGGTCTATCCACAGGGGGTAGTTGGCCTATCCACAGGGAGTAGTTGGCCTATCCACAGGGGGTAGTTGGCCTATCCACAGGGGGTAGTTGGCCTATCCACAGGGGGTAGTTGGCCTATCCACAGGGAGTAGGTGGCCTATCCACAGGGGGTAGTTGGCCTATCCACAGGGAGTAGTTGGCCTATCCACAGGGAGTAGGTGGCCTATCCACAGGGAGTAGGTGGCCTATCCACAGGGAGTAGGTGGCCTATCCACAGGGGGTAGTTGGCCTATCCACAGGGGGTAGTTGGCCTATCCACAGCGAGGGAGAGAGATGAAGAGAGCGAGGGAGAGAGATGAAGAGAGCGAGAGAGAGAGAGAGATGAAGAGAGATATGAAGAGAGAGGGAGATGGAGAGAGGGAGATGGAGGGAGAGAGCGGGACCAGGCCCGGGACAGACTGAACACACTGTGCAGAACGTGTCGCACACTGAGACCTAACCTTGGCCTCAGAACACACCATGTGGAGTCATCATCATCATCATGGACCTTCTGCAAAACCCTGTCTGACTCCCTAGACCCACAGGGGGACAACACAGGGTTTTACTCCCTGGTTAAAGAGACATCAGTCTAGCACCCCTTAAAGTAGAAACACCAACACACTGTAGAGTGGTCTGTTTCCTAGAGCAAGACATTGCATCCCCCAGTTATAGGGAACTTAGTGTGCATGGCATGAAGCACACTTTTACACACAAAAAATGATGTTTAAAAATAAAGTGATAAGCAACCTGTCAACTTCTACACTGTTTAACTGTCAAAAATACCATCTAATATAGCTCAGGTCTTAAGTGTGTGAGCCGCTGCTAACCATATCTGTGGTGTTTGGGGGGTTGGAATGTGAGCCAGGCGAGGCAGGGCTTCCCATAATGACATGTTTAACTGGGTGTGTGTGTGTGTGTGTGTGTGTGTGTGTGTGTGTGTGTGTGTGTGTGTGTGTGTGTGTGTGTGTGTGTGTGTGTGTGTGTGTGTGTGTCAGGGTAACAGGAAGAGGCTAGGCCATGGGTCAGTCAGTCAGCCAGCACCACACAGCAGCAGCTCTTCCCAAAGTATTTTTCCAGCTCTTTTTCCAGCTGCGGGGTTATGGACGGAAGCCCACTCCAATCTGCTCAGGGGGGAGATTGGCGGAAGGCTGGGTGGGGCATGGGGGAGGAAAGAGGTGGCGGGGGCACAGTCCGGTTATAGACTGGAGCATGGTGGGTATTTTGAGCGCTCTGGCGAGGGCCTCTTGAAGGGAGAGGGCCTCTCTGCTCTCCAAGCAGCTCCAAGTGGACTCCATCCATGCACAGGCCGTAGGAGGGCAACAACCCAGCAGCAGGACCGCTACCTCCGCCTTTGTGCAAGGAGTAGCACTGCCAGAGCCCTGCAAAATGACCTCCAGCAGGCCACAAATGTGCATGTGTCTGCTCAAACGGTCAGAAACAGACTCCATGAGGGTGGTATGAGGGCCCGACGTCCACAGGTGGGAGTTGTGCTTACAGCCCAACACCGTGCAGGACGTTTGGCATTTGCCAGAGAACACCAAGATTGGCAAATTCGCCACTGGCGCCCTGTGCTCTTCACAGATGAAAGCAGGTTCACACTGAGCACATGAGCACATGTGACAGACGTGACAGAGTCTGGAGACGCCGTGGAGAACGTTCTGCTACCTGCAACATCCTCCAGCATGACCGGTTTGGCGGTGGGTCAGTCATGGTGTGGGGTGGCATTTCTTTGTGGGGCCGCACAGCCCTCCATGTGCTCGCCAGAGGTAGCCTGACTGCCATTAGGTACCGAGATGAGATCCTCAGACCCCTTGTGAGACCATATGCTGACACATGTACATTTGTGGCCTGCTGGAGGTCATTTTGCAGGGCTCTGGCAGTGCTCCTCATTGCACAAAGGCGGGGGTAGCGGTCCTGCTGCTGGGTTGTTGCCCTCCTACGGCCTCCTCCACGTCTCCTGATGTACTGGCCTGTCTCCTGGTAGCACCTCCATGCTCTGGACACTACGCTGACAGACACAGCAAACCTTCTTGCCACAGCTCGCATTGATGTGCCATCCTGGATGAGCTGCACTACCTGAGCCACTTGTGTGGGTTGTAGACTCCGTCTCATGCTACCACTAGAGTGAAAGCACCGCCAGCATTCAAAAGTGACCAAAACATCAGCCAGGAAGCATAGGAACTGAGAAGTGGTCTGTGGTCACCACCTGCAGAATCACTCCTTTATTGGGGGTGTCTTGCTAATTGCCTATAATTTCCACCTTTTGTCTATTCCATTTGCACAACAGCATGTGAATTGTATTGTCAATCAGTGTTGCTTCCTAAGTGGACAGTTTGATTTCACAGAAGTGTGATTGACTTGGAGTTACATTGTGTTGTTTAAGTGTTCCCTTTATTTTTTTGAGCAGTGTAGATTTTTTTATTTAACCTTTATTTAACTAGGCAGGTCAGTTAAGAACAAATTCTTATTTACAATGACAGCCTAGGAACAGTGGGTTAACTGCATGGTTCAGGGGCAGAACGACAGATTTTTACCGTGGCAGCTCAGGAATTCTACCTTGGCAGCTCAGGAATTCAATCTAGCAACCTTTCGGTTCCTACAACGCTCTAACCACTAGTCTACCTGCCGCCCCATTAGAGGTAGTGTGTTGTGTTTTCTGTTGTATTAAAGTATCAGTCCCCTTGGTGCAGCTTTATGGCTGGGCTCTCTGCTGAGTCAGCTGCTCAGTGTGTGTGTGTGTGTGTGTGTGTGTGTGTGTGTGTGTGTGTGTGTGTGTGTGTGTGTGTGTGTGTGTGTGTGTGTGTGATATAGAGAAGGGGTGAGTTGTGGCTCCACAGATTAAACAACAGAAAGTGACAGGGTGAAAATGAGAGGGTTCGCTATGTGAAGCTACAAGCTAAATGTTAGCACAGCAGCAACTTAAATCAGCCTCAGGTTCATCATCTAGCTGCTCGCTTTACTGTCACACTAGATTGTCTAAGTGGGAAATACCTGGCTTGTGGCCATTCAGAGTAGCACTTTAGCTAGAGAATGCATTGTTGTGGTGATATCTGGAATGATTATGGGAAACCTGACCTATTATCAAGCTGCTAGTGTGAAATGGTAAGGCCCTGGAGCAAAGAGGATAACCCTACACAAGACACAGACAGAAGGAGACAAGAGGATAGTTACCTGCATCCACGTCAGCTAGTTACAAACGAAGCCAAGAAAAACAAGAGGAAATAAAAGCAAATCCAAGGTGCAAGTTATATTCTCAGTTCAAATTAAACAGACAGACAGAGACACAGAGACAGACAGAGACACACAGAGACAGACAGACAAAGACAGAGATAGATAGAGAGAGACCCAGAGAGAGAGAGAGACAGAGACATACAGAGAGAGAGAGACAGAGAATACAGAGAGAGTGCATAGATTCACCCTAGGTCAGAGAGAAGACCAAGCATCCCAGGCTGAGTGTACAGCCTAGAGCTGTGAGAGGAGGGGGTAGGGAGAGTACAGTGGGGTTATCACATAGAATGTCACAATCACACATCATCCCTGGTCAGTCAGTGGGTGGTAGAAGAGCAGGTATTTAAACAGATCCTAGTAGCTATAAGCACATCTGACGCTGTACCATAACCTCACACACAACTATCCTGCTTTACGCTATCTACATTGGGCCCTTACGTTGTGTTAACATGGCAGCCAGCACGCTGCGGTGACGTTGTGAGAACGTTGTGACAAGAGCCAGGTGTGTTTGGGTTGGTGTATTATATAACCTATCATAAATGTGTCCATTCATACGCTGTGTGTCTGAGAGGACCTGGGAGAGACCACCACAGCAGTCAGTACTAGCTGCCAGTCCCTCTGCAGACTCCAGTCTACACACTAAGAATAGGCCTGGTTAGCAGCTCTGCAGCTGTGTGGTTAGGTGGTTACTAGGCTAGGCCGTAGGAGCAACTACAGTAGCCTACAACTCAATCAATTACCAGGAGAATTGGGGACCGTCTTGGGAGCATCCATTTTTAGATAGGTGGTTAAGACAGTGTGTGTGATCAAGCAGGGATTTTCTATTTTTGTTAGGCCATTGGTCATGCAACAATGATATCAAAGAGAGAGTTCTTTTGGGTGGAAACACTTCCTAGATGGGCGGCGGTGCCAAGAATGTGCCTGGATCAAAGAGCTACGGCTTGTCATTTTAACTTCGCTAAAACACATTCTGCCTTCAAACGCTGGATTGTGTTTCTCTTGGCAGCTGACTGTTATAATCAAGAGGCAAAGAATGGAAAAACACCCGTTGAGTTGTTGACATGTTCCTTTGTGGATATTCCCCAGCCTGCCACTGGCTGGATATTCCCCAGCCTGCCACTGGCTGGATATTCCCCAGCCTGCCACTGGCTGGATATTCCCCAGCCTGCCACTGGCATGCAGACTCCAGCCAGCAGCTATGAAGAGTGACTGACAGACAAATACAGTGGGATACAGATCATCCTACAGTTTAACTCTTGCATTTAAACGTTGAACCTTCCAGTAGGTGTCTCAATATTGACTTGGCTATTCCACTACAGGACTATCTAAGCCCATCTATAGGGCGGCAGGCAGCCATGCAGTTAAGACCATTGGGCCAGTAACCGAAAGGTTGAGGTTTCAAATCCCTGAGCCGACTAGGTTTCAAAAATATGTCAATATGCCCTTGAGCAAGGCACTTAAAGGAACAATTGGGGTTAAGTCTCTCTGGATAAGAGCGACCGCTAAATGACTAAAATGTCAAATGTAAATTTATGAGGCAACGTTTTCTACAGACTCATAGGAACATGAGTGTTAGTGCTGAAATATTAACATGCTTAGGTCTCTGAAAGTAGAGCGTAGAGAGGGCTCCCGTATGTGGGCGAGCAGAGCTGGCAGGGTGCCTCCTCTTAGCTTCAATAATGGATGCAGAGTATGGCTGTTTGTCTCCTCAGGGCCTGGACTGTACTGATGATGCTAACACGCTAACGCTACACGAAGGGCTGCATCTCAATAGTGTCTGGTGACTTCCTCTCCCAATCTCCTTTCCTTCATCTGCATTGATATGAAGCCACAGGAGAGCTGAAAGCAAAACAGTTGAACAAGAGGAGAGGAGAGGATTAAAGGAGGACTCTGGACTATTGAGACGCAGCCTAGAGTGGAGGAGTGGACACTGGACTATTGAGACGCAGCCTGGAGCGGAGGAGAGGACACTGGACTATTGAGATGCAGCCTGGAGTGGAAGAGAGGACACTGGACTATTGAGATGCAGCCTGGAGTGGAGGAGAGGACACTGGACTATTGAGATGCAGCCTGGAGTGGAGGAGAGGACACTGGACTATTGAGATGCAGCCTGGAGTGGAGGAGAGGACACTGGACTATTGAGATGCAGCCTGGAGTGGAGGAGAGGACACTGGACTATTGAGATGCAGCCTGGAGTGGAGGAGAGGTAACAGGGAGAGAACACTGGACTATTGAGATGCAGCCTAGGGTGGAGGAGGACACTGGACTATTGAGACGCAGCCTAGGGTGGAGGAGAGGAGCCCCTCAGGCTTAGCTTGAGGAGAGGTAACAG
The DNA here is from genome assembly GCF_016432855.1 of Salvelinus namaycush. Classification (NCBI taxonomy): domain Eukaryota; kingdom Metazoa; phylum Chordata; class Actinopteri; order Salmoniformes; family Salmonidae; genus Salvelinus; species Salvelinus namaycush. The sequence continues at coordinate 54,353,203 of NC_052313.1, forward strand.
GGAGAGAACACTGGACTATTGAGACGCAGCCTGGGGTGGAGGAGAGGACACTGGACTATTGAGATGCAGCCTGGAGTGGAGGAGAGGACACTGGACTATTGAGATGCAGCCTGGAGTGGAGGAGAGGTAACAGGGAGAGAACACTGGACTATTGAGACGCAGCCTGGAGTGGAGGAGAGGACACTGAACTATTGAGATGCAGCCTGGAGTGGAGGAGAGGACACTGGACTATTGAGATGCAGCCTGGAGTGGAGGAGAGGTAACAGGGAGAGAACACTGGACTATTGAGATGCAGCCTAGGGTGGAGGAGAGGACACTGGACTATTGAGATGTAGCCTAGGGTGGAGGAGAGGAGCCCCTCAGGCTTAGCTTGAGGAGAGGTAACAGGGAGAGAACACTGGACTATTGAGACGCAGCCTAGGGTGGAGGAGAGGAGCCCCTCAGGCTTAGCTTGAGGAGAGGTAACAGGGAGAGAACACTGGACTATTGAGATGCAGCCTAGGGTGGAGGAGAGGAGCCCCTCAGGCTTAGCTTGAGGAGAGGTAACAGAGAGAGAACACTGGACTATTGAGACGCAGCCTAGGGTGGAGGAGAGGAGCCCCTCAGGCTTAGCTTGAGGAGAGGTAACAGGGAGAGAACACTGGACTATTGAGATGCAGCCTAGGGTGGAGGAGAGGACACTGGACTATTGAGATGCAGCCTAGGGTGGAGGAGAGGACACTGGACTATTGAGATGCAGCCTAGGGTGGAGGAGAGGAGCCCCTCAGGCTTAGCTTGAGGAGAGGTAACAGGGAGAGGACACTGGACTATTGAGACGCAGCCTAGGGTGGAGGAGAGGAGCCCCTCAGGCTTAGCTTGAGGAGAGGTAACAGAGAGAGAACACTGGCTTCAGAAGTTACATAGTGCTCTCTCCAGCTCCTTGTAGCTGGGTAGTTGAGTTAAGCAGGCGGTGTAGTTAAGCATGAGCACGGCACCCTGGTTCATTTGTTAAGGCTTTCTAGGAAGATTTTTCCTCACCAACCACACTGCTATCGACTGACAGACATGATCTGTATCTGAAATGGCACCCTATTCCCTATATATAGCGCCCTAATACAAAGTAGTGAAAAGGGTGCCATTTCAGAGTCCTCCACTGACAGGCACAGACACACACGGGTACCGACACACAGTGGTACAGACACACACTGGTACAGACACACACACACACTGGTACAGACACACACACACACACTGGTACAGACACAAACACAGACGTGGTGAGCAGTAGAGAGCACCCTGGTCTTACCTTCTGGAGATTCCTCCTGGACGTATGTTCCTGTCAGGTACCTGTGGACCAGCGCAGACTTCCCACTGGCCAGGTTACCCACAATGCCCTGGGGGAGGAAGAAGAAGAACAGGGAAGTGAGGCTGTTTCCTGGTTTTGCATATCTTCTTCGTTGGCTTGTAATAATCAGAAGGGTTGTGCTGCAGTGAATAATGCTGAGAAGAGCTTCAGAGGAAGACTGCCTGAGATGCAGACATGAATACAGAGAATATGGAATATAGAGGAAGGTAATTCTATTCTGTTTGATGTTTTGACCTCATTCCTGGTCTGTGTACATGCACGTCCAGGAGAAGACTCATTGGAGCGTTTGTATCCAATTTCAGACTCACCACTTTGAGTTCTGGTACCGATCGGCTCAGGGTCCACTCCTGGCTGTTCACAAAGGCGTCTGCAACAAAGAGAGAGAAGCCTGTCAATCAACGGTACACACATGACCCAGATAACATCAGAGGTCTGACAAGCTGTAATATCTATGTCCTCCAGACGTCACGGCAACAAGGGTTCCAATCTGTTCCTGCTCAGTAGTCACCCACTAACAGGGAGGACAGAGACAGATAAACGAGAAGAAAGGGAGGGATGAGGAGAGACTTCGGGGAGGATAGGAGTGTATCATTAAAGATGACAGCTGAGTGACAGCTAGGATAGCTGCATCCTCTCAGAGATACTTCCTGTCTGGTCTGAATGGATGTCTTCAGTAGAGCATATCAGCTGTACATACACACTGAACAGCAAGTCAACAAGACCGATGATACACTACACTGAACAACTACTATACCAGCTGAACGAATCCTGAAGAATGCTGCCCATAGTAGGTGTGTGTGGTATTGGCTAACATGCTACTGGCTAGTTGTGACATCTCCCTGGCTGTGAGGCTACTGGCTAGGTATAATATCTCCCTGGCTGTGAGGCTACTGGCTAGGTATAATATCTCCCTGGCTGTGAGGCTACTGGCTAGGTATAATATCTCCCTGGCTGTGAGGCTACTGGCTAGGTATAACATCTCCCTGGCTGTGAGGCTACTGGCTAGGTATAACATCTCCCTGGCTGTGAGGCTACTGGCTAGGTATAACATCTCCCTGGCTGTGAGGCTACTGGCTAGGTATAACATCTCCCTGGCTGTGAGGCTACTGGCTAGGTATAACATCTCCCTGGCTGTGAGGCTACTGGCTAGGTATAACATCTCCCTGGCTGTGAGGCTACTGGCTAGGTATAACATCTCCCTGGCTGTGAGGCTACTGGCTAGGTATAACATCTCCCTGGCTGTGAGGCTACTGGCTAGGTATAACATCTCCCTGCCTGTGAGGCTACTGGCTAGGTATAACATCTCCCTGGCTGTGAGGCTACTGGCTAGGTGTAATATCTCCCTGGCTGTGAGGCTACTGGCTAGGTGTAACATCTCCCTGGCTGTGAGGCTACTGGCTAGGTGTAACATCTCCCTGGCTGTGAGGCTACTGGCTAGGTATAACATCTCCCTGGCTGTGAGGCTACTGGCTAGGTGTAATATCTCCCTGGCTGTGAGGCTACTGGCTAGGTGTAACATCTCCCTGGGCTGTGAGGCTACTGGCTAGGTGTAATATCTCCCTGGCTGTGAGGCTACTGGCTAGGTATAATATCTCCCTGGCTGTGAGGCTACTGGCTAGGTATAACATCTCCCTGGCTGTGAGGCTACTGGCTAGGTGTAATATCTCCCTGGCTGTGAGGCTACTGGCTAGGTGTAATATCTCCCTGGCTGTGAGGCTACTGGCTAGGTGTAATATCTCCCTGGCTGTGAGGCTACTGGCTAGGTATAATATCTCCCTGGCTGTGAGGCTACTGGCTAGGTATAACATCTCCCTGGCCGTGAAGCCCATTAGCTTGACTGGGCCCAGGTCTTATTATCTATCCAAGGCCCAGCATGGCTGCCAAACAAAAGCAGCAGGCCCGCGGTGGAGCCGGTCACACTCTTAATGTTTAATATCACACCAGCTGCTCTGCGACTGGCTCTATTACAGCCCTGAGCTCCATCTTGGCTCACTGTTGTGGCGCTGGCAGGGCCATTCTCTGGCAGCACACGGTTAATGCCAGAATAGATCTTTCAGGAGGAACCAGGCTAACCAAAGCACCAATCAGAGGGGATGTGGGCGTGGCTTAGACCCAGAGAGGTGAGAGGGTTAGGGGTGGAGCTAGTCATTATATACAAGGCATTCTGATGCCAACTGTCCTTACGCCACACCTGTTTCCTTGTCTGTTATTAAGGCTAGTGGACTAACAGGAGATGTGGCCTCTACTCTGCTGTGTTCTGTAGGTCCTGTGTACATTCCTCCACTTCACCCTCGGCTGTTTATGAGACAGAGATAAGACCTGGCAGGCTAGATGGAGGGTTAAGTGAGGTCAGTGTGTGGGACAGTATATTTAACTGTAGGTTACAGCTGTGTGAGGAGGTTGCGTTGAGAGACTGTAATGTGAACGTGTTGTTTGGAATTGCATCTGTTGACTGTAATAATGGGTGGTGCATGTGTGAGTGATTGCTACACGAGCGTGGGTGATAGTGTATTGTCGTCTATAATTGCAGTGTGCTGTGTACAGTTTGTGTACAGTTTGTGTACAGTGTGTGTGTGTGTGTAGTAATGCGTGGGGGGAATAAACTGCTGCCATCCCTCTGCCACTCCAATCCCTCCCCTCATTTCCCATGACCTCCTAGCCCCTCCTCCTCGCTGGTTGTTACAGCAGATACTGTAGAACACAGCACAAACACCTAACTAGTAACGGTCACACACACACCTCACTAGTAACGGTCGCACAAACACCTCACTAGTAACGGTCGCACAAACACCTAACTAGTAACGGTCACACACACACCTCACTAGTAACGGTCGCACAAACACCTCACTAGTAACGGTCGCACACACACCCAACTAGTAACGGCCACACACACCTCACTAGTAACGGTCACACAAACACCCAACTAGTAACGGCCACACACACCTCACTAGTAACGGTCACACAAACACCCAACTAGTAACGGCCACACACACCTCACTAGTAACGGTCACACAAACACCCAACTAGTAACGGCCACACACACCTCACTAGTAACGGTCACACAAACACCCAACTAGTAACGGCCACACACACCTCACTAGTAACGGTCACACAAACACCCAACTAGTAACGGCCACACACACCTCACTAGTAACGGTCACACAAACACCCAACTAGTAACGGCCACACACACCTCACTAGTAACGGTCACACAAACACCCAACTAGTAACGGTCACACACACACCTCACTAGTAACGGTCGCACAAACACCTAACTAGTAACGGTCACACACACACCTCACTAGTAACGGTCGCACAAACACCTCACTAGTAACGGTCGCACAAACACCTAACTAGTAACGGTCACACACACACCTCACTAGTAACGGTCGCACAAACACCTCACTAGTAACGGTCGCACACACACCCAACTAGTAACGGCCACACACACCTCACTAGTAACGGTCACACAAACACCCAACTAGTAACGGCCACACACACCTCACTAGTAACGGTCACACAAACACCCAACTAGTAACGGCCACACACACCTCACTAGTAACGGTCACACAAACACCCAACTAGTAACGGCCACACACACCTCACTAGTAACGGTCACACAAACACCCAACTAGTAACGGCCACACACACCTCACTAGTAACGGTCACACAAACACCCAACTAGTAACGGCCACACACACCTCACTAGTAACGGTCACACAAACACCCAACTAGTAACGGCCACACACACCTCACTAGTAACGGTCACACAAACACCCAACTAGTAACGGCCACACACACCTCACTAGTAACGGTCACACAAACACCCAACTAGTAACAGCCACACACACCTCACTAGTAACGGTCACACAAACACCCAACTAGTAACGGCCACACACACCTCACTAGTAACGGTCACACAAACACCCAACTAGTAACGGCCACACACACCTCACTAGTAACGGTCACACACACACCCAACTAGTAACGGTCACACACACACCCAACTAGTAACGGTCGCACAAACACCTAACTAGTAACGGTCACACAAACACCTAACTAGTAACGGTCACACACACACCTCACTAGTAACGGTCACACACACACCCAACTAGTAACGGTCGCACAAACACCTAACTAGTAACGGTCGCACAAACACCCAACTAGTAACGGTCACACAAACACCCAACTAGTAACGGTCGCACAAACACCTAACTAGTAACGGTCGCACAAACACCCAACTAGTAACGGTCACACACACACCCAACTAGTAACGGTCACACACACACCCAACTAGTAACGGTCACACAAACACCCAACTAGTAACGGTCACACACACACCCAACTAGTAACGGTCGCACAAACACCCAACTAGTAACGGTCACACAAACACCCAACTAGTAACGGTCACACAAACACCCAACTAGTAACGGTCGCACAAACACCTAACTAGTAACGGTCGCACAAACACCCAACTAGTAACGGTCACACACACACCCAACTAGTAACGGTCACACAAACACCCAACTAGTAACGGTCACACACACACCTAACTAGTAACGGTCACACACACACCCAACTAGTAACGGTCGCACACACACCCAACTAGTAACGGTCACACAAACACCTAACTAGTAACGGTCGCACACACACCCAACTAGTAACGGTCACACAAACACCTAACTAGTAACGGTCGCACAAACACCCAACTAGTAACGGCCGCACACACACCCAACTAGTAACGGTCGCACAAACACCCAACTAGTAACGGTCGCACAAACACCCAACTAGTAACGGTCGCACAAACACCCAACTAGTAACGGTCGCACACACACCCAACTAGTAACGGTCGCACACACACCCAACTAGTAACGGTCGCACACACACCCAACTAGTAACGGTCGCACACACACCCAACTAGTAACGGTCACACACACCTAACTAGTAACGGTCACACACACACCTAACTAGTAACGGTCACACACACACCCAACTAGTAACGGTCGCACACACACCCAACTAGTAACGGTCGCACACACACCCAACTAGTAACGGTCGCACACACACCCAACTAGTAACGGTCGCACACACACCTAACTAGTAACGGTCGCACAAACACCTAACTAGTAACGGTCGCACACACACCCAACTAGTAACGGTCGCACACACACCCAACTAGTAACGGTCGCACACACACCCAACTAGTAACGGTCGCACACACACCCAACTAGTAACGGCCGCACACACACCCAACTAGTAACGGTCACACACACACCCAACTAGTAACGGCCACACACACACCTAACTAGTAACGGCCACACACACACCCAACTAGTAACGGCCACACACACACCTAACTAGTAACGGCCACACACACACCCAACTAGTAACGGTCGCACAAACACCTAACTAGTAACGGTCGCACACACACCCAACTAGTAACGGTCGCACACACACCCAACTAGTAACGGTCGCACACACACCCAACTAGTAACGGCCACACACACACCTAACTAGTAACGGTCGCACACACACCCAACTAGTAACGGTCACACAAACACCCAACTAGTAACGGTCGCACACACACCCAACTAGTAACGGTCACACAAACACCCAACTAGTAACGGTCACACACACACCCAACTAGTAACGGTCGCACACACACCCAACTAGTAACGGTCGCACACACACCCAACTAGTAACGGTCACACACACACCCAACTAGTAACGGTCACACACACACCCAACTAGTAACGGTCGCACACACACCCAACTAGTAACGGTCGCACACACACCCAACTAGTAACGGTCGCACACACACCCAACTAGTAACGGTCACACAAACACCCAACTAGTAACGGTCACACAAACACCCAACTAGTAACGGTCGCACAAACACCCAACTAGTAACGGTCGCACACACACCCAACTAGTAACGGTCACACAAACACCCAACTAGTAACGGCCGCACAAACACCCAACTAGTAACGGCCGCACAAACACCCAACTAGTAACGGTCGCACAAACACCCAACTAGTAACGGTCACACAAACACCCAACTAGTAACGGCCACACACACACCCAACTAGTAACGGCCACACACACACCCAACTAGTAACGGCCACACACACACCCAACTAGTAACGGCCACACACACACCCAACTAGTAACGGCCACACACACACCCAACTAGTAACGGCCACACACACACCCAACTAGTAACGGCCACACACACACCCAACTAGTAACGGTCACACACACCCAACTAGTAACGGTCACACACACCCAACTAGTAACGGTCGCACACACACCCAACTAGTAACGGTCGCACACACACCCAACTAGTAACGGTCACACACACACCTAACTAGTAACGGTCACACACACACCTAACTAGTAACGGTCACACACACACCCAACTAGTAACGGCCACACACACACCTAACTAGTAACGGTCACACACACACCTAACTAGTAACGGTCACACACACACCCAACTAGTAACGGCCACACACACACCTAACTAGTAACGGCCACACACACACCTAACTAGTAACGGTCACACACACACCCAACTAGTAACGGCCACACACACACCTAACTAGTAACGGTCACACACACACCTAACTAGTAACGGTCACACACACACCTAACTAGTAACGGTCACACACACACCCAAAATAGTAACGGCCACACACACACCTAACTAGTAACGGCCACACACACACCTAGCTAGTAACGGTCACACACACACCCAACTAGTAACGGCCACACACACACCTAACTAGTAACGGTCACACACACACCCAACTAGTAACGGCCACACACACACCCAACTAGTAACGGCCACACACACACCCAACTAGTAACGGTCACACACACACCCAACTAGTAACGGCCACACACACACCCAACTAGTAACGGTCACACACACACCTCACTAGTAACGGCCACACACACACCTCACTAGTAACGGTCACACACACCTCACTAGTAACGGTCACACACACACCTAACTACTAACGGTCACACACACACCCAACTAGTAACGGCCACACACACACCCAACTAGTAACGGTCACACACACACCCAACTAGTAACGGCCACACACACACCTCACTAGTAACGGTCACACACACACACCTCACTAGTAACGGTCACACACACCTCACTAGTAACGGTCACACACACACCTAACTACTAACGGTCACACACACACCCAACTACTAACGGTCACACACACACCCAACTAGTAACGGTCACACACACACCCAACTAGTAACGGTCACACACACACCCAACTAGTAACGGTCACACACACACCCAACTAGTAACGGTCACACACACACCCAACTAGTAACGGTCACACACACACCTCACTAGTAACGGTCACACACACACCTCACTAGTAACGGTCACACACACACCTCACTAGTAACGGTCACACACACACCTAACTACTAACGGTCACACACACACCCAACTAGTAACGGTCACACACACACCCAACTACTAACGGTCACACACACACCCAACTAGTAACGGTCACACACACACCTCACTAGTAACGGTCACACACACACCTCACTAGTAACGGTCACACACACACCTAACTACTAACGGTCACACACACACCCAACTAGTAACGGTCACACACACACCCAACTAGTAACGGTCACACACACACCCAACTAGTAACGGTCACACACACACCCAACTAGTAACGGTCACACACACACCCAACTAGTAACGGTCACACACACACCCAACTAGTAACGGTCACACACACACCCAACTAGTAACGGTCACACACACACCCAACTAGTAACGGTCACACACACACCCAACTAGTAACGGTCACACACACACACCTAACTAGTAACGGTCACACACACACCTAACTAGTAACGGTCACACACACAAATCACTGCTGGTTACTGTGTGTGGTCAGTTGTATCAGGGCTGTCCAGTCGATCTCACCACAGTGTCACCCTGGAGGAGCCGACACATCAGGTCATTCTAGAAAAGGACTCTGTTCATGCTTGTTATAATCCCACACAACACAGTGCTGTTCTAATAGAAGGCCATTTAGCAGACACTATTATCCAAAGAGACTTGTCCAAAGAAACTTAGTCCAAAGAGACTCAGTCCAAAGAGACTTAGTCCAAAGAGACTTAGTCATGCATACATTTTCACGTATGGGTGGCCCCAGCGGGAAACGAACCCATGACCCTTGGCATTGCAGGCGTCATGCTCTACCAACTGTGCCACACACACACCATTCAGCCCTTCCCTTTCTCCAGACACCCCAGTGTGTTATCTTGCTGGGGTAAGTAGGTCACAGGCCCCACCATCAGACAGGACTGAGGACCACAAACAACCCTGTTCCATTTAGGCCTCCATTTGGACCAGTGTTAGCTTTATTAATTCATCAGGGACAATCTGTGTCAGGCAGACACTACACTATACTATACTACAGGCAGACACTATACTACAGACACTACACTATACTACAGGCAGACACTACACTATACTACAAGCAGACACTACACGACACGCAGACACAACACTACACTACAGGCAGACACTACACTACAGGCAGACACTACAGTACAGGCAGACACTACACTACAGGCAGACACTACACTACAGGCAGACACTACACTACAGGCAGACACTACACTACAGGCAGACAGTCACTACACTACAGGCAGACAGTCACTACAGTACAGGCAGACAGACAGACACTACAGTACAGACAGAGTCACTACAGTAGTCAGTCACTACTGTACAGGCAGACAGACAGTCACTACAGTACAGTACAGACAGAATCACTACAGTACAGGCAGACAGAGTCACTACAGTACAAAGTCACTACAGTACAGGCAGACAGTCACTACACGCAGACAGTCACTACAGTAGACAGACAGTCACTACAGTACAGACAGACAGTCACTACACTACAGTACAGACAGACACTACACTAAAGACACCACACACTCTTTATTAATGCCTTGAGTACCAAACAGGTGTTTTCAAAGACGTGGCTATGGGAAAGCTGTGGACCATATTGTCAGACGTTATCCCAACCCATCGTATTCCACCACATCAGTCTAGTCCAGTCTCCCCTCCACATCACCAGTGTCTGACAGCAGGTGTCACGTCCTCTGACCTTCTACAGCGTCTCAGACGTTGAGCACCACTTCAGAAGATGTTCATGACTTGATTGTGGGCAAGAGACTAATCTACTGCATCAATCTAATGGACCACAACATATTTCTGAAAGCATTTGATGGGTCCCAGAGTTGAGAAAACACTGGGATATATAACACATGATGACAACATAACATATCTTCCACTTCCCAACCGCTCTCTACAACCCTCCCCCGTCCTCCCTCCCCCTCCTCCTCCCTCTGATGTGTAAAACATTTAAATAAGTAGTGTCCCCCTCCTAACCCCGCCTCTGTCTGATGGTCTATTGGGATTGGTCAGACACGTCAGCCAACAGCGGGACTGGAAATAATCCAGTACGAGGGGTCCCTATTGGCCGACTGGTACACAGGGGTGTAACCCCCCCCCCCCCCTTAAAAGATTTAGATGCACTATTGTAAAGTGGCTGTTCCACTGGATATCATGAGGTGAATGCACCAATTTGTAAGTCGCTCTGGATAAGAGCGTCTGCTAAATGACTTAAATGTAAATGTGTATTGTTACCCTGGTACCCCGGTCTGTAGTTATGGGCCCTAGCTGGCTGGCTGTGTTCTGTTCACCTCTCGCTGACAGACAGGATGTTGCCCTGGTACCCCGGTCTGTAGTTATGGGCCCTAGCTGGCTGGCTGTGTTCTGTTCACCTCTCGCTGACAGACAGGATGTTGCCCTGGTACCCCGGTCTGTAGTTATGGGCCCTAGCTGGCTGGCTGTGTTCTGTTCACCTCTCGCTGACAGACAGGATGTTGCCCTGGTACCCCGGTCTGTAGTTATGGGCCCTAGCTGGCTGGCTGTGTTCTGTTCACCTCTCGCTGACAGACAGGATGTTGCCCTGGTACCCCGGTCTGTAGTTATGGGCCCTAGCTGGCTGGCTGTGTGGAGGAGCACCTCTCGCTGACAGACAGGATGTTACCCTGGTACCCCGGTCTGTAGTTATGGGCCCTAGCTGGCTGGCTGTGTGGAGGAGCACCTCTCGCTGACAGACAGGATGTTGCCCTGGTACCCCGGTCTGTAGTTATGGGCCCTAGCTGGCTGGCTGTGTTCTGTTCACCTCTCGCTGACAGACAGGATGTTGCCCTGGTACCCCGGTCTGTAGTTATGGGCCCTAGCTGGCTGGCTGTGTTCTGTTCACCTCTCGCTGACAGACAGGATGTTGTTATAGCTGCATCCTGTTTTCAGAGCTGGGGGACCGGCCAACACCGCTCCAGTTTCCCCAGTGGCTCCCAGTAAATGAGTGGCTAATAGCCACTTGACTAACAAGCTACATGACTGACTAGCCCTGTATGCCATCATGCTACACTGGTACAGAGCATTAGCCATGGGTACTTACACCTGCACTGACTACCTAGCTATCCCGTCTTAGCGTTCCATTCACTAACTACCCCCTTCACTGACCTGCAACTGTGGCAAGAAGGGAGCTCACCTGGGAAGTGCCTCCAGGATCAATGCTATTAACATTGTTGATTTGGTGGGTCAGCAGAGAATGAAGAGAGCATTCCCAGCCCAACAATGTGTGTGAACCACTGGGCTACAGAAGTCCACCGGCACCGTATCAATCCATCAACCATCACGCCGCCTTGTCACCACGCTCACACAGTGTCTGGCTGCCAGCGTCCGTCTCTTCACTCTGTCACCATGCACACACCAGCTGTATGACATACTACCTGTTGGCTCTCACTGGTGCGTGTTCCACAGCCGACACACACACACACACAAAGGAAGGGAACTTGCCACTCAGCACTCTGTGTTAATGAGTCATTAACATGAAACAAAATGTTGACTCTGGCTGCTGCCAGAAGAAAGCAATGAATCAAATGTATCCATCCTAGATTATTACAGTATGGCTCTTTTAGCGTCTCACACACACACACACACACACACACACCAGGGATTCTGTAGGGAAAATGTCCTTCTTACCAATGCTGATGTGTACTTTGAAGACGTTAGAATAACTGTCCACACTTATATCTTGTTGGCTGAGGAAAAGTAACAAACAGCAAATCACTAGCCTGTTTCAATCTACTATCCCCCATAGTAGAAATGTTGACCTATTCTATTATTCAGCTTGTTGAGAAAGAAATAGCCCAAACAGACTCTGGGACAGCTGTGGGACGAGAGAGTGAGTTGGAGGAGAGAGAGATGTGAGGAAGACTGCATACAAGGCAGAAAAGAGCGAGAAAGCGAGCGAGAGCCAGAGACCCCAGCAGCAGCAGCAGCAGGGGTCTGACTACTGTTCTCCAGCTGAACATGTGTAACCAATAGAGGGACAGAGCTGAGCTCTCTCTGTGACATGCTGCAGACACAGACTTTACAGAGATATTAGCAGCACAATCCTCAACACGAGAGGAGAAGAGAGGGACAGAGGAAGAGAGTGTGGGACACAGCCAAGAGCAGGCTTCATTCATACTGAGAGAGAGGGAGACGGGGCAGAAAGAGAGGAAGAGATATGCGGGAGAGAGAGATGGAGAGGGAGGAAGAGATATACAGGAGAGAGAGATGGAGAGGGAGGAAGAGATATACAGGAGAGAGAGATGGAGAGGGAGGAAGAGATATACAGGAGAGAGAGATGGAGAGGGAGGAAGAGATATACAGGAGAGAGAGATGGAGAGGGAGGAAGAGATATACAGGAGAGAGAGATGGAGAGGGAGGAAGAGATATACAGGAGAGAGAGATGGAGAGGGAGGAAGAGATATACAGGAGAGAGAGATGGAGAAAGAGATACAGGAGAGAGAGATGGAGAGGGAGGAAGAGATACAGGAGAGAGAGATGGAGAGGGAGGAAGAGATACAGGAGAGAGAGATGGAGAGGGAGGAAGAGATACAGGAGAGAGAGATGGAGAGGGAGGAAGAGATACAGGAGAGAGATGAAGAGGGAGGAAGAGATATACAGGAGAGAGAGATGAAGAGGGAGGAAGAGATATACAGGAGAGAGAGATGGAAGGGAGGAAGAGATACAGGAGAGAGAGATGGAAGGGAGGAAGAGATACAGGAGAGAGAGATGGAGAGGGAGGAAGAGATACAGGAGAGAGATGAAGAGGGAGGAAGAGATATACAGGAGAGAGAGATGAAGAGGGAGGAAGAGATACAGGAGAGAGAGATGGAGTGGGAGGAAGAGATACAGGAGAGAGAGATGGAGAGGGAGGAAGAGATATACAGGAGAGAGAGATGGAAGGGAGGAAGAGATACAGGAGAGAGAGATGCTCATGGCCCAGTGGTCTGTCTCCCAGAGAGATCCACAGACTTGTTGTATTTATTAGGGATCCCCATGCTGCCAAGGCAGCAGCTACTCTTCCCTCCTTCTCTCTACCTCCCTCCCTCTGCGCAAAATAGAGCTGAAGGAGCGAGAGAGAAGAAAGTTATTTTTCCTTCTCAGGCCCCTTCACATGTTCAGTGTGTGAGTCAGTGAAGAGGTGGAGAGAGCAGACAAGACCACCATTTAAAAACAAATCGTTATTTAACTAGGCAAGTCTGTTAAGAACAAATTCATATTTACAATGACAGTGTAACCCACTGTTCCTAGGCCGTCAATGTAAATGAGAATTTACAGGGGCAGAACGACAGACCTTGTCAGCTCGGGGATTCGATCTTGCAACCTTTCAGTTACTAGTCCAACGCTCTAACCACTAGGCTACCTGCCAGATAAAGATTGACTAAGACATCCTGGTCGCAGATACCAAAAGGAAACAGCCTGTAAAAGGTCCAGGTTGAATGGAGCTGAAGGGTGGGACTAATAACAACAAGATAACTAATGTCAAATATACTGGGTCTGTAAAATGTATATGGGTTCAGAACTTTTGTGAAATAGCACAGTAAAAAAGATATGTCAAATAGAAATCAAACTGGATGGACATCAGAGATAGAGGAAGGACTAAAAACAAACAATATAACTATTATAAAATAGATTGTGTCTGTAAAATGTATATAATCTGGAAGTAGAAGTGTTGTTGTTCATTAGTTACTCCGATTAGGAGAGGGGTGGTTAGTGGGGAATAATAAAGGAATGTATATTCTAAAACAGTGTGTGTGTATATGTGTATGTGTATGTGTGTGTGTGTGTGTGTGTGTGTGTGTGTGTGTGTGTGTGTGTGTGTGTGTGTGTGTGTGTGTGTATGTGTGTGTGTATGTGCGAACGAACACACACGTTCAAAAGTTGAGTCACTTATAAATGTCTCTGTTTTTGAAAGAAAAGCACATTTTTTATCCATTAAAATAACATCAAATTGATCCGAAATAAAGTGTAGACATTGTTAATGTTGTAAACGGCTGATTTTTAATGGAATATCTACATAGGCGTACAGAAGCCCATTATCAGCAACCATCACACCTGTGTTCCAATGGCACGTTGTGTTAGCAAATCCAAGTTTATAATTTTAAAGGCTAATTGATCATTAGAAAACCCTTCTGGAATTATGTTAGCACAGCTGAAAAGTGTTGTGCTGATTAAAGAAGCAATAAAACAAACCTTCTTTAGACTAGTTGAGTATCTGGAGCATCAGCATTTTTGGGTTCGATAACGGGTTCAAAATGGCCATAAACAAATAACTTTCTTGTGAAACTCATCAGTGGATTCTTGTTCTGAGAAATGAAGGCTCTTCCTTCCTTGTTCGGGGATTGATTTGCACGTCTCGCACCAAAGCAAGTTCATCTCTAGGAGACAGAACGCATCTCCTCCCTGAGCGGTATGACAGCTGCGTGGTCCCATGGGGTTTATACTTGCGTACTATTGTTTGTACAGATGAACGCGGTACCTTCAGGCGTTGCTCCCAAGGATGAACCAGACTTGTGGAGGTCTACAGTTTTTTTCCTGAGGTCTTGTCTGATTTCTTTTGCTTTTCCCATGATGTTAAGCAAAGATACACTGAGTCTGAATGTAGGCCTTGAAATACATCCACAGGTACACCTCCAATTGACTCAAATTATGTCGATTAGCCTATCAGAAGCTTCTAAAGCCATGACATAATTTTCTGGAATTTTCCAAGCTGTTTAAAGGCACAGTCAACTTAGTGTATGTAAACTTCCGACTTCAACTGTACATATGTATGTACAGTTGAAGTCGGAAGTTCACATACACTTAGATTGGAGTTATTAAAACTCGTTTTTCAACCACTCCACAAATTTCAGGTTAACGAACTAGAATTTTGGCAAGTCGGTTAGGACATCTACTTTGTGCATGGCAAGTAATTTTTCCAACAATTGTTTACAGAAAGATTATTTCACTTAATCACAATTCCAGTGGGTCAGAAGTTTACATACACTAAGTTGACTGTGCCTTTAAATAGCTTGGAAAATTCCAGAAAATTATGTGAGGGCTTTAGAAGATTCTGATAGGCTAATTGACATAATTTGAGTCAATCGGAGGTGTACCTGTGGATGTATTTCAAGGCCTACCTTCAAACTCAGTGCCTCTTTGCTTGACATCATGGGGAAATCAAAAGAAATCAGACAAGACCTCAGAAAATACATTGTAGACCTCCACAAGTCTGGTTCATCCTTGGGAGCAATTTCCAAACGCCTGAAGGTACCACATTCATCTGTACAAACAATAGTACCCAAGTATAAACACCATGGGACCACGCAGCCGTCATACCGCTCAGGAAGGAGACGCGTTCTGTCTTCTAGAGATGAATGTACTTTGGAGCGAAAAGTGCAAATCGATCCCAGAACAACAGCAAAGGACCTTGTGAAGATGCTGGAGGAAACAGGTACAAAAGTATCTATATCCACAGTAAAACGACTCCTATATCGACATAACCTGAAAGGCACTCAGCAAGGAAGAAGCCACTGCTCCAAAACCACCATAAAAAAGCCAGACTACGGTTTGCAACTGCACATGGGGACAAAGATCGTACTTTTTGGAGAAATGTCCTCTGGTCTGATGAAACAAAAATAGAACTGTTTGGCCATAATGACCATCTTTATGTTTGGAGAAAAAGAGGGAGGCTTGCAAGCCGAAGAACACCACCCTGATTCGTAAAGCACAGGGGTGGCAGCATCATGTTGTGGGGGTGCTTAGCTGCAAGAGTGACTGGTGCACTTCACAAAATAGATGGCATCATGAGGAATTGAAAATTATGTGGATATATTGAAGCAACATCTCAAGACATCAGTCGGGAAGTTAAAGCTTGGTCGCAAATGGGTCTTCCAAATGGACAATGACCCCAAGCATACTTCCAAAGTTGTGGCAAAGTGGCTTAAGGACAACAAAGTCAAGGTATTGGAGTGGCCATCACAAAGCCATGGCCTCGATCCTAAAAGAAAATTTGTGGGCAGAACTGAAAAGGCGTGTGCGAGCAAGGAGGCCTACAAACCTGTCTCAGTTAACACCAGCTCTGTCAGGAGGAATGGGCCAAAATTCACCCAACTTATTGTGGGAAGGTTGTGGAAGGCTACCCGAAACATTTGACCCAAGTTAAACAATTTAAAGGCAACGCTACCAGATACTAATTGAGTGTATGTAAACTTCTAACCCACTGGGAATGTGATGAATGAAATAAAAGCTGAAATAAATCATTCTCTACTATTATTCTGACATTTCACATTCTTAAAATAAATTGCTGATCCAAACTGACCTAACACAGGGAATTCTTACCAGGATTAAATGTCAGGAGTTGTGAAAAACTGAGTTTAAATGTTTTTGGCTAAGGTGTATGTAAACTTCCGACTTCAACTGTATGTCTGTCTATCCCAAAAATATATGGGGGATTGGAAATGATGCAGACAACTACATTGATGAAGCAACAATCTGCAATATTAAAGCTGATCCACCCGCTAAAAAATAAAAGGTCAAGGGTCATTGGTCTGCCCTCCTACATACAAGCTGAAACATTGACCACCTGAAAACGCCCCAATTTACACACCCAGCTGCTCTTTGTGGGATTCCAATGTAAACACGAGCACAGTATAGGTACACACACACAAGATCTGCAAAACTCTGCCTAGGTGCTGTCTGTCGGTATAGAACTAACTTCTTTGGGCTCGTATTTCTCATGACAGATTTCAGAGTTGCGTTCCAAAGCATCCATCCATGTTTGTTTAAACGTCTGTTTTATGGCCCAGTTCAGTTGTACCTCGGCCAAAGACATGTTTACAACTGGCTACGCACACACTTTCTATAATATCCTCTTCTTCAGCCAGGTCAATGAGAAGCACAGCCAGAGGACCTCAGCGTGAGGTGAAGTCTCGTCTTCAGCCAGGTCAATGAGAAGCACAGCCAGAGGACCTCAGCGTGAGGTGAAGTCTCGTCTTCAGCCAGGTCAATGAGAAGCACAGCCAGAGGACCTCTGCGTGAGGTGAAGTCTCGTCTTCAGCCAGGTCAATGAGAAGCACAGCCAGAGGACCTCAGTGTGAGGACTATGTCTGTTTAACCTCAGCTTTACCTTACTACCAGAGACACTATGTCTGTTTAACCTCAGCTTTACCTTACTACCAGAAACACTATGTCTGTTTAAACAGACAGAGAAAGAATAAGAAAGAGAAAAAAGAAAGAGCAAGAAAGAAACAGTGAGAGAGAGAAAGAGAGAGAGAAAGAGAGCAGGAGAAGCCCATAAGAGACTATTCCAACACAGAGAGTAGCAGAGGGATTGATCAGGCCACTGCTCTATTACCTAGCTCAGATTGAGCCTGCAGTATGATGGGAATTACAGGACCACTAAGCCTATTAGCCTTCAGAAAGAGAACACCGTCCGACTGCATGCCCCAGCCAGCCACCCACACAGAGGAAAGGTCAGCACAGCTGGGCCAGAGTGGGTTGGACTGGAGTGGCGTGGAGTAGGCCTGGACTGGACGGGGCTAGCCTGGACTGGGTTGGACGGGGCTGGAATGGAGTAGGCCTGGACGGGGCTAGCCTGGACTGGGTTGGACGGGGCTGGAATGGAGTAGGCCTGGACGGGGCTAGCCTGGACTGGGTTGGACGGGGCTGGAATGGAGTAGGCCTGGACGGGGCTAGCCTGGACTGGGTTGGACAGGGCTGGAATGGAGTAGGCCTGGACGGGGCTAGCCTGGACTGGGTTGGACTGGGCTGGAGTGGAGTGAGTAAGCCTGGACGGGGTAGGACTGAGCTGGAGTGAGTAAGCCTGGACGGGGTTGGACTGGGCTGGAGTGGAGTGAGTAAGCCTGGACGGGGTTGGACTGGGCTGGAGTGGAGTAAACCTGGACTGGACGGGAATAGCCTGGACTGGGCTGGACTGGGCTGGAGTAGGCCTGGACTGGGATAGCCTAGCCTGGACTGGGCTGGACTGGGCTGGAGTAGGCCTGGACTGGGATAGCCTGGGCTGGGCTGGGTTGGACTGGGCTGGGTTGGACTGGGCTGGGCTGGAGTGAGTAAGCCTACAGTTTGCCCAGTGTTTTGATTAAGGGACAACAACAGAATGACAAACAGCTTGGCGCTAGCTTAATGTTTACCTTCCCTTGTGGGAAGGAGGGAGAGAGAGGCTGAGAGAGAGGTGAAATACCAGTGTGTCATCACAGCAGCAAGATGTGTGACCTGTTGCCACAAGAAAAGGGCAACCAGTGAAGAACAAACACCATTGTAAATACAACCCATATTTATGTTTATTTATTATAATTTTTGACTTTCACTATTTGCACATAGTTACAACATTGTATATAGACATAATGACATTTTAAATGTCTATTTCTCTGAAATTCTGTGAGTGTAATGTTTACTGTTTATTTCACTTTTGTTTATTATCCATTTCAGTTGCTTTGGCAATGTAAACATATGTTTCCCCATGCCGATGAAGCCCTTTGAATGGAATGAAAAAATTGAGAGAGAAAAAGAGAGGGAGGGAGGGAGGGAGGGAGGGAGGGAGGGAGGGAGGGAGGGAGGGAGGGAGGGAGGGATGGAGGGAGGGATGAGGGAGGGAGGGATGAGGGAGGGAGGGATGAGGGAGGGAGGGATGAGGGAGGGAGGGATGAGGGAGAGCGAGACAGGGAGAAGAGATGAAAACTGTTTCAGATAAACATAGCCTTCAAACAGAACATTGAGAGACTAGGTTTAGTTAGCCTGGAAATCTGTGCAAGGGTCCCCTCGGGTAAAAAGTAGTGTAAAATAACCATGAAACTATCCAACAGCCTGAAGCCCACAGAAACAGACAGTGCTTTCATGATGGGGTCACTGAGCGTAGAGAATAACAGAACCAAACTACTACAAAGCGGAAGCCTAAATATATGCCTATTCACGCCATAGACCTATTCACAACTTTTCTAAATTGTCCGCTTGTTAAAGCTACTGACTGGTGAAACAGAACAGTAGCAAAATATCGCCACTCTGACAGAAAGGTAGTGGAATAACACATGAAGAGAACGATGACGAATGCAGAGGAGAGAGAGAGAGAGAGGAAAACCTTGGCAGCCCTCCAATCCAAGCTGACTGACAAAGCCACACTTGTGGGTGGCCGCTCTGTCTCTCTCACAAACAGCGACTGCGGTTGTGAAAACGCAACACGCTGGCGCTAAACAATGGCGGGCAGAGCCCTGGAGTGTGCCACACACACACAGAGTGTGCCACGGCTGGCTATCGCAGGGCAAAACAAGAGGGCAGGCAGGCGGCTGTAGGGTGCCCACTTGCACTTGTCCGTGCCAACCACAGCGGTGACCAGACCACATTGTGCCCTCATTTGACCTTGAGGCCCTGGTTCTAGAGCATTAGAATGGATCCTTTGAAAGGACTAGCCCTATGCTAGGAATCTGTTACAGTCTAAATAACACTAGGCCTGGTAATTATTGACAACAGAACAGGTTCTTGCTCAACACGTGTGTGTTACTAAGTAACTCAAACAAGGTGGAGGCATTTGACTGACAGGTGCCCGCATGGTGACAGCATGAAGAGAGAAATGAGACGTGTCACTGCAAAGCTAAAGAACATCCCTCCTTTGTCTGAATGACAACAGAGTAGAATCATCTGTGATGTCGACAAGCATTCTGAGACTAGAATGTGACTGACCAGAATTCTGTTGTAAACTATTTCTACATCAGGCAGGTAAAGAGCAACATGTCTTTCAAGTCCAGGATCCCATTAGACTAGACCAGGTTTAGACCATTAGGCTTAGACCATTAGACTAGACCAGGTTTAGACCATTAGGCTTAGACCATTAGACTAGACCAGGGTTAGACCATTAGACTAGACCAGGGTTAGACCATTAGGCTAGACCATTAGACTAGACCAGGGTTAGAGCATTAGACTAGACCAGGGTTAGAGCATTAGACTAGACCAGGGAGGGACCATTAGACTAGACCAGGGTTAGACCATTAGACTAGACCAGGGTTAGACCATTAGACTAGACCAGGGTTAGACCATTAGACTAGACCAGGGTTAGACCATTAGACTAGACCAGGGTTAGAGCATTAGGCTTAGACCATTAGACTAGACCAGGGTTAGACCGTTAGACTAGACCAGGGTTAGACCATTAGACTAGACCAGGGTTAGACCATTAGGCTAGACCAGGGTTAGACCAAGGTTAGACCACTAGACTAGACCACACACGCAAACACACAGGCCCTACACACACACAGAGAAAACAAACAGGGTGGAGGTGACACACATGGTGGGTGGAGCCAAATTAACCGTTCATCCCCTGAGGGTATTGGAGACCGGTAGTGTATGTGTGTGTGTGTGTCACTAATAGGACTTCATGCGAGACAAAGGGTGACAAATCAGCCAAGCATTCTCACATCGGTCATATGTGACATCATATTGTACTGCCCTTCACTGTGTTCTTCTATCCTCCTCTCCCCTCCTGCCGTTCTCCTTTCACCACAGTCATTACAGATGGATAAAGCTTTCGCCCAGCTAAAGACCAGCTTATTTCCTAGATAAGATATGACTGCATTTGTAAAGCACCTCTAACCGGTAGGGCCGTAGCCGTCTATAACCGGTAAGGCCGTAGCCGTCTATTTCCACAGCTGTGACACGCTGTGTGTGTTAGAGTTCTGCTACGCGTCCCAACGGGCCCCGGCATTATACACTGGGTTAGGGCCGGGTAGGGCCTGTTGTCTAATCAATAACTAGGGTACGGACAGGGCTCTGGTACCACTAAAGTGATCAGTAACAGTTTGAAGCAGAGACATGTGCTCTGCTCTGCAGTACATATCATGGTGGCAGAAGTGCTTAAACCTCGTCCAATAGAAGACCAGAACATTGTCAGAGTCCACAGGAGAGATTATTTTACAGAAAATAATTATGTTCCTTGAGTTTTGTCGGAGTTCAAAGCGACGAAATCTGCCCTCGGTCTCGTCATTGAACAGAACAGCAAGCAGAGGCGTTGCTATGGATACTCACACAAGCAGAGCCATTCAGAGCACATGCAGCGTGAGTAGAACAGGGAGCGAGGGGCAGACAGAAGAGCAGCTAATGGATACTGATGGAGGAAGTTATTTCTGATTTAGGGTTCGGCAGGGTAGGGCCTTAAATTTGGCAGAAGCAATCGGTCCTGGGTAGGGTAGGGTAGGGCCTGAACGTTGGGGGCCTGGGTATGGTAGGGCCTGAACGTTGGGGGGCTGGGTAGGGCCTGAACGTTGGGGGCCTGGGTAGGGCCTGAACGTTGGGGGCCTGGGTAGGGCCTGAACGTTGGGGGCCTGGGTAGGGTGGGCCTGTACGTTGGGGGCCTGGGTAGGGTGGGCCTGTACGTTGGGGGCCTGCGTAGGGTAGGACATGAACGTTGGGGGCATGGGTAGGGTAGGGCCTGAACGTTAGGAGCATGGGTAGGGTAGGGCCTGAACGTTGGGGGGCTGGGTAGGGTAGGGCCTGAACGTTGGGGGCCTGGGTAGGGCCTGTACGTTGGGGGCCTGGGTAGGGTAGGACATGAACGTTGGGGGCATGGGTAGGGTAGGGCCTGAACGTTAGGAGCATGGGTAGGGTAGGGCCTGAACGTTGGGGGCCTGGGTAGGGTAGGGCCTGAACGTTGGGGGCCTGGGTAGGGCCTGTACGTTGGGGGCCTGGGTAGGGTAGGACATGAACGTTGGGGGCATGGGTAGGGTAGGGCCTGAACATTGGGGGCCTGGGTAGGGCTTGGGCCTGAACATTGGGGGACTGGGTAGGGCTTGGGCCTGAACGCTGGGGGCCTGGGTTGGGTAGGGCTTGGGCTTAAAATTCATGCCCGTGCAGAGCTCTAGTGTGTCTCAGCACATATGAACCAGTCATACGGGTTACACACACACACAATGTACATAACTACATTTAGCCATAACATCTGAATAGTGTGAATATACACACACACCCTATTCTAGACCTATTGACAGTACCTCCCAACAATAGTCACACAGCATCTTGGCAGATGAGAGATGTCAGCAGCACAGGGTGGTGGTGCAGGGTAGAGTACGGCTTGATGTGTGTACCGACTGTCGAGTGTCTTTAGACAGATGTCAGATACAGTAGAATCTCAGTGTTAGCTGATGTAGGTTGAGCAAAACATCTAGCTGTACTGCTGTGTAAACTGAGGTGGACATGGATCTAGTGCTGCGTACAGTGGGTGCAACGTCACCACCCTATCCCCTCTGACACCCTACCCTTTCTGACACCAGTCTCTCTCGCTGGCACCTCTGACACCAGTCTCTCTCTGTCTCAGTGTAACACTCCTGGCTGTGAGCCACCTCCTCTGGGCTCAATGGTGTTCATTAGCCCTCTGCTGCAGCCTTCATCCCCCAGCCCTGCAGCCAGTCCTATTGTACAGTGCACAATGGCAAGGCAAACAGAAGATTAGGCCTGCTTCAGGAGTCACAGACGGAAGAGGAGAGGGGGAGGGGGAGGATTGAGGGTCTACCCCAGCCTGCTAGCTCGTTCAGTAGCTCTTGATCCACACGAGAGGAGAGCTGTAAGTTCACACACAGACACACGAGAAGAAAGTGTCACAGGTCAGTGACCAGGCTCTCAACGATCAGTAGAACATCTGGCAGTAGAAACCACAGTTCCGTTCTCTCTCTAAGACAGGACTAACCAATAGGAGGGAATGAGGGAGAGCAGAGAGGAAGCTTCTAGAAAGCAGCCAATGCCAGGATACTTTTTAATAAAGCCCACAGCCATCAATCTAAGCCATGAGTGCTGTCCTCCTCTCTCCCATCTCCTCTGCCTGGCTGCTGGGGAAATGGCAGGAGCACCATCATTAGCTCATCTGTCAGTGTTACAGGGAAAGCTGCTCGCTGCTCCCCCCCCCCCCCCCCCCCCCCCCCATCTCCTGAATAGAACAGCCAGAGGGGGAAGTTAGTGGGCCAGGAAGCAGGAGACAGGATCCAAATGGAGCTGTGATGGTGGTGACACAAAGACACTGGGTTTTCATTGGCTATGAAGCTCCAAAAGAGGCAGTTGTATTGTTCACTGACAAATCAGAAGATGGATAAGAACTTGATTCATGAATGGATAATACTTGGTTTATTTAGGGCTTTTCCATTGATTAACTGGATTTTGATTCTCTTGCCCTTCCTTACACCACTTCCTGAATTGAGTTCAAATGGATTTGACCCCCAAAACGTAATAGTTTCAGAAACCAGCCATGTTTTCTGTTCCAGGGTCTCAGGTTTACTGAAGCACAGAGTGCTGGAAGGCAGTGGCCTGTGGCCTCAGCTGAACTGTGAGATGAAATGGAGCCTGGAGTTAGACACACACACGTGCTTATGGCTGTCCAGCAATGTCAGGGCCCCGATTGGCCCCCATGCCCATGAGTTTCAGGAGAAAGACAGAATTCACACACTCACATGGTCTGGCTGGCTCTGGAATGTTCTGGGCTATTCAAGAACACACTTCTGCTTTTCCAAAACAAGACAAGGCTGCAATGAGGACATTGGGGAGACAGGCCGTAGTCAGTCTGTCTAGACCACATATTCCCCATGGCTACTTAGTCATTAGGCTAACATTATGATATACATTATCCACCAGAGTCATTAGGCTAACATTATGATATACATTATCCACCAGAGTCATTAGGCTAACATTATGATATACATTATCTACCAGAGTCATTAGGCTAACATTATGATATACATTATCCACCAGAGTCATTAGGCTAACATTATGATATACATTATCCACCAGAGTCATTAGGCTAACATTATGATATACATTATCCACCAGAGACCTTAGGCTAACATTATGATATACATTATCCACCAGAGTCATTAGGCTAACATTATGATATACATTATCATGTATATTATCCACTAGTCATTAGGCTAACATTATCCCAGTGTTTACCATAGGATTTATTTCAGCAGCGGTGGCAAAGTTAGCATAGGGGGGTGGGTGTGGCCATAAACCTTGGAGGCAGTCCTCTTGGCCGTAGAATAAAAATGCCAGGACATTTTGGGAATTTTAGATTCTCCACGACTGTCTAGCTTTAATTTGTGATTTTCAAAGATAATGGAACTATATATTTTTCAATAATATTATATTTACTACCATACTTTATATCTGGTTTTAGTCGTTTAAGTTTACACTGAAAACATCTAACCGTCCAGATTTATTATTATTTTTAACATCTTTTTTGGAGTGGAGGCCCGCTGCTAAATACATTTTGGGGAAACACTTATCCTATACATTATCCACCGCCACCAGACCTGGCCCATTAATGTCACATTAGCTCAGATGCATCATGGATTGTTATTGAGGGTCCCATTTTGTTTTGAGCTAGCTAGGGCATCAGAGCCATAACAAGGTCCTTGTTATATCCATCAGTGACGAGGAAAAACACAATGCAGATGGATTCACATCAAAGTGGAAGAACAAGGCTGCATCCCTACAGAACTGTCCTTCTTAGAACACTAGCAGTGACGTTCATGCCCTCCCCATAACCCCTCAGTAACCAGCTATATCATTACCATCAGTGTCCTCCCCATAACCCCTCAGTAACCAGCTATATCATTACCATCAGTGCCCTCCCCATAACCCCTCAGTAACCAGCTATATCATTACCATCAGTGCCCTCCCCATAACCAGCTATATCATTACCATCAGTGTCCTCCCCATAACCCCTCAGTAATCAGCTATATCATTACCATCAGTGCCCTCCCCATAACCAGCTATATCATTACCATCAGTGTCCTCCCCATAACCCCTCAGTAACCAGCTATATCATTACCATCAGTGTCCTCCCCATAACCCCT
This sequence comes from Salvelinus namaycush, assembly GCF_016432855.1. Lineage (NCBI taxonomy): Eukaryota > Metazoa > Chordata > Actinopteri > Salmoniformes > Salmonidae > Salvelinus > Salvelinus namaycush. The sequence continues at coordinate 54,378,845 of NC_052313.1, forward strand.
CAGTAATCAGCTATATCATTACCATCAGTGTCCTCCCCATAACCCCTCAGTAACCAGCTATATCATTACCATCAGTGTCCTCCCCATAACCCCTCAGTAACCAGCTATATCATTACCATCAGTGTCCTCCCCATAACCCCTCAGTAACCAGCTATATCATTACCATCAGTGTCCTCCCCATAACCCCTCAGTAACCAGCTACATCATTACCATCAGTGTCCTCCACATAACCCCTCAGTAACCAGCTATATCATTACCATCAATGTCCTCCCTATAACCCCTCAGTAACCAGCTATATCATTACCATCAATGTCCTCCCTATAACCCCTCAGTAACCAGCTATATCATTACCATCAGTGTCCTCCCTATAACCCCTCAGTAACCAGCTACATCATTACCATCAGTGTCCTCCACATAACCCCTCAGTAACCAGCTATATCATTACCATCAGTGCCCTCCCCATAACCCCTCAGTAACCAGCTATATCATTACCATCAGTGTCCTCCCTATAACCCCTCAGTAACCAGCTACATCATTACCATCAGTGTCCTCCACATAACCCCTCAGTAACCAGCTATATCATTACCATCAATGTCCTCCCTATAACCCCTCAGTAACCAGCTACATCATTACCATCAGTGTCCTCCCCATAACCCCTCAGTAACCAGCTACATCATTACCATCAGTGTCCTCCCCATAACCCCTCAGTAACCAGCTACATCATTACCATCAGTGTCCTCCCCATAACCCCTCAGTAACCAGCTACATCATTACCATCAGTGTCCTCCCTATAACCCCTCAGTAACCAGCTACATCATTACCATCAGTGTCCTCCCCATAACCCCTCAGTAACCAGCTACATCATTACCATCAGTGTCCTCCCCATAACCCCTCAGTAACCAGCTACATCATTACCATCAGTGTCCTCCCCATAACCCCTCAGTAACCAGCTATATCACTACCATCAGTGTCCTCCCCATAACCCCTCAGTAACCAGCTACATCATTACCATCAGTGTCCTCCCCATAACCCCTCAGTAACCAGCTAGGCCTAAATCATAAGCTGCATCAGTGAGAAGCCCAAGTGCCCATCTCTGCCAGTAAGAACAGCCTGGCGTTGCACAAGACCCTACAAGACAACACCACCACATGCAGTAAGCAGGGCTCCCTGAGGAGAGCAGAGAGCAGCAGCTGTCCTGCTCCTGCAGTGGAAGACACCGGAGGTCAGAGAGACAATAGGCAAAGCGCCATGACACCAGTCCGTGCCAATGTCCGTTATGCCCATCACGGTCACCGTGACGGGCACAGAGAGTCACAGAGAGCGTCTGAAACGACTTACTGTACTGGCAAAGCCACTTGACACAGAGTCAGTAGTACTGAGAGTAAGTGCTGAGAGAGATGTTCAACTTTAAGCATGAAATTGTGCATGTGTGTCTGCGTGCGCTTATACGTGACCAATGAAGACCATTCGCAAGCATACGTGCAAATGTAATCTATACACATGAAAGCATCCCTTCCAACTCCACTACTGAGCCCCATGTAGGTCATACTCTAAACCAGCGGGTTGAGATTAGAGACAGAGAAGGTTGAGATGCCAGAGACGGACAGAGAAGAGACAGAGAAGAGAGAGGCTCTTGTCTCGGTGGCTTTAGTGAACAGATGCAGACGGCTGTATGGGAAAAGAGGAGAGGAGAGGAGCGCCATCCATCCCCTCCTATCAGCTTTCCAAGCACTCGGAGCGTTCCAAATCGCTCCTGGCACACCCAGGCTGCCTCCTACGCTTCACTATCAGAGTTCCCACCGGAATATGGGACATGATAACAGCAGCTCCCCTTCCCCCCCTCCCCATCCCCACTTTCCACTCTCCTGATACCTCAATATGAGACAGAGAGGAGTATCCAGATCCACAAAGCAACACAGACGAGTAGAGAAACAACACAGTGTTTTATCAGGATGTCTGGAGGAGTAGAGAAACAACACAGTGTTTTATCAGGATGTCTGGAGGAGTAGAGAAACAACACAGTGTTTTATCAGGATGTTTGGAGGAGTAGAGAAACAACAGTGTTTTATCAGGATGTCTGGAGGAGTAGAGAAACAACACAGTGTTTTATCAGGATGTCTGGAGGAGTAGAGAAACAACACAGTGTTTTATCAGGATGTCTGGAGGAGTAGAGAAACAACAGTGTTTTATCTGGATGTCTGGAGGAGTAGAGAAACAACACAGTGTTTTATCAGGATGTCTGGAGGAGTAGAGAAACAACACAGTGTTTTATCAGGATGTCTGGAGGAGTAGAGAAACAACACAGTGTTATATCTGGATGTCTGGAGGAGTAGAGAAACAACACAGTGTTTTATCTGGATGTCTGGAGGAGTAGAGAAACAACAGTGTTTTTATCAGGAAGTCTGGAGGAGTAGAGAAACAACACAGTGTTTTATCAGGATGTCTGGAGGAGTAGAGAAACAACACAGTGTTTTATCAGGATGTCTAGATGAGTAGAGAAACAACACAGTGTTTTTATCAGGAAGTCTAGATGAGTAGAGAAACAACACAGTGTTTTTATCAGGAAGTCTAGATGAGTAGAGAAACAACACAGTGTTTTATCAGGATGTCTGGAGGAGTAGAGAAACAACACAGTGTTTTACAGGATGTCTGGAGGAGTAGAGAAACAACACAGTGTTTTATCTGGATGTCTGGAGGAGTAGAGAAACAACACAGTGTTTTATCTGGATGTCTGGAGGAGTAGAGAAACAACACAGTGTTTTATCTGGATGTCTGGAGGAGTAGAGAAACAACACAGTGTTTTATCTGGATGTCTGGAGGAGTAGAGAAACAACACAGTGTTTTATCTGGATGTCTGGAGGAGTAGAGAAACAACACAGTGTTTTATCTGGATGTCTGGAGGAGTAGAGAAACAACACAGTGTTTTATCAGGATGTCTGGAGGAGTAGAGAAACAACACAGTGTTTTATCAGGATGTCTGGAGGAGTAGAGAAACAACACAGTGTTTTATCAGGATGTCTGGAGGAGTAGAGAAACAACACAGTGTTTTATCAGGATGTCTGGAGGAGTAGAGAAACAACACAGTGTTTTATCAGGATGTCTGGAGGAGTAGAGAAACAACACAGTGTTTTATCAGGATGTCTGGAGGAGTAGAGAAACAACACAGTGTTTTATCAGGATGTCTGGAGGAGTAGAGAAACAACACAGTGTTTTATCAGGATGTCTGGAGGAGTAGAGAAACAACACAGTGTTTTATCAGGATGTCTGGAGGAGTAGAGAAACAACACAGTGTTTTATCAGGATGTCTGGAGGAGTAGAGAAACAACACAGTGTTTTATCAGGATGTCTAGAGGAGTAGAGAAACAACACAGTGTTTTTATCAGGAAGTCTAGATGAGTAGAGAAACAACACAGTGTTTTTATCAGGAAGTCTAGATGAGTAGAGAAACAACAGTGTTTTACAGGATGTCTGGAGGAGTAGAGAAACAACACAGTGTTTTATCTGGATGTCTGGAGGAGTAGAGAAACAACACAGTGTTTTATCTGGATGTCTGGAGGAGTAGAGAAACAACACAGTGTTTTATCTGGATGTCTGGAGGAGTAGAGAAACAACACAGTGTTTTATCTGGATGTCTGGAGGAGTAGAGAAACAACACAGTGTTTTATCTGGATGTCTGGAGGAGTAGAGAAACAACACAGTGTTTTATCTGGATGTCTGGAGGAGTAGAGAAACAACACAGTGTTTTATCAGGATGTCTGGAGGAGTAGAGAAACAACAGTGTTTTATCAGGATGTCTGGAGGAGTAGAGAAACAACACAGTGTTTTATCAGGATGTCTGGAGGAGTAGAGAAACAACACAGTGTTTTATCAGGATGTCTGGAGGAGTAGAGAAACAACACAGTGTTTTATCTGGATGTCTGGAGGAGTAGAGCAAATAGAGGATAGGCCTATTAAAAGAGAATGCCTCCAATAATGTAGGTGGCATACAACCAATGCCACACACACACACACACACACACACACACACACACCTCTGGAGAGTAGAAGGAAAAAAACACACTTTGAAAACTCCATTTGTCTACAAGCTCAAGCGTGAGTAGGTAATGTTATGCAAAGTAGAAACTGAACATAGATCAGTTATCTCTGGCTCCAGTATGCCCTGTTCCAATCTAAACCAGGGTAGAGGGTTACAGCTAGGTCACAGCCATCCTCTACCACTGCTCCCTGTTCCAATCTAAACCAGGGTAGAGGGTTATAGCTAGGTCACAGCCATCCTCTACCACTGCTCCCTGTTCCAATCTAAACCAGGGTAGAGGGTTATAGCTAGGTCACAGCCATCCTCTACCACTGCTCCCTGTTCCAATCTAAACCAGGGTAGAGGGTTATAGCTAGGTCACAGCCATCCTCTACCACTGCTCCCTGTTCCAATCTAAACCAGGGTAGAGGGTTATAGCTAGGTCACAGCCATCCTCTACCACTGCTCCCTGTTCCAATCTAAACCAGGGTAGAGGGTTATAGCTAGGTCACAGCCATCCTCTACCACTGCTCCCCTGTTCCAATCTAAACCAGGGTAGAGGGTTATAGCTAGGTCACAGCCATCCTCTACCACTGCTCCCCTGTTCCAATCTAAACCAGGGTAGAGGGTTATAGCTAGGTCACAGCCATCCTCTGACTACCCTAACACCTGCCACTTCCAGTCAAAGCCAATAAGGCCCAGAGTGTCACCAGTCAGTCACTATAGGGGACTAGAGTCACACTGAGAGACCCAGCTATAAGGCTCTGGAGTCAGATAGCTCACAGCACGATGGCCTGGTCTCTATCCTGCTCCTCTTCTCTTCCAGGCCAACAGAAAGATCCCATTTCGACCCAGTCAGAGCACAGGCTTCTCAGTCAGCTTGGGGAGACTGAAACCGTAGTGACTTGTGTGGTTGGATTCAGTCTGAAGGCTGCTGATGTTAAAATGCCAGGCCTACACCAGCTGCACATCAACAATCACTCTTTATGAATAGCTAAAACCAAATTCTATTTGTCACATGCGCTGAATACAACAGGTGTAGTAGACCTGTTAAGTTACAAACCCTTAACCAACAATGCAGTTCAATAAATAGTGTATTTAGTAAATATTTTCTTAACTCTATGTAAATAGTCCGGGAGGACATTTGATTAATTGTTCAGCAGTCTTTTGGCTTGGGGGGGGGTCGAAGCTGTTTCACAGTCTTTTGGCTTGGGGGGGGGTAGAAGCTGTTTCACAGTCTTTTGGCTTGGGGGGGTAGAAGCTGTTTCACAGTCTTTTGGCTTGGGGGGGGGTAGAAGCTGTTTCACAGTCTTTTGGCTTGGGGGGGGGTAGAAGCTGTTTCACAGTCTTTTGGCTTGGGGGGGGGGTAGAAGCTGTTTCACAGTCTTTTGGCTTGGGGGGGTAGAAGCTGTTTCACAGTCTTTTGGCTTGGGGGGGTAGAAGCTGTTTCACAGTCTTTTGGCTTGGGGGGGGGTAGAAGCTGTTTCACAGTCTTTTGGCTTGGGGGGGGGTAGAAGCTGTTTCACAGTCTTTTGGCTTGGGGGGGGTAGAAGCTGTTTCACAGTCTTTTGGCTTGGGGGGGTAGAAGCTGTTTCACAGTCTTTTGGCTTGGGGGGGTAGAAGCTGTTTCACAGTCTTTTGGCTTGGGGGGGGTGGGGGGGGGGGGTAGAAGCTGTTTCACAGTCTTATGGCTTGGGGGGGGTCGAAGCTGTTTCACAGTCTTTTGGCTTGGGAGGGTAGAAGCTGTTTCACAGTCTTTTGGCTTGGGGGGGTAGAAGCTGTTTCACAGTCTTTTGGCTTGGGGGGGTAGAAGCAGTTCAGCAGTCTTTTGGCTTGGGGGGGTAGAAGCTGTTCAGCAGTCTTTTGGCTTGGGGGGGGTAGAAGCTGTTCAGCAGTCTTTTGGCTTGGGGGGGGTAGAAGCTGTTCAGCAGTCTTTTGGCTTGGGGGGGGGGGGGGGGGGGGGGGGGTAGCAGCTGTTCAGCAGTCTTTTGGCTTGGGGGGGGGTAGAAGCTGTTCAGCAGTCTTTTGGCTTGGGGGGGTAGAAGCTGTTCAGCAGTCTTTTGGCTTGGGGGTAGAAGCTGTTCAGCAGTCTTATGGCTTGGGGGGGGAGAAGCTGTTCAGCAGTCTAATGGCTTGGGGGGTAGAAGCTGTTCAGCAGTCTTTTGGCTTGGGGGGTAGAAGCTGTTCAGCAGTCTTATGGCTTGGGGGTAGAAGCTGTTCAGCAGTCTAATGGCTTGGGGGGGTAGAAGCTGTTCAGCAGTCTTATGGCTTGGGGGTAGAAGCCATAAGACTGCTAAACAATTAATCAAACGGCCACCCGAACTATTTACATTGAGCCCCCTTTGTTTTTACACTGCCGCTACCATCTACAACTCAGGTAGACACATTGCTTGCTACAGTAACTAGCCAATAGCATAATGCTAGCATCATCTAGGATGTCCAGCCACTCTGCCCAGAATGGGTGAAAACGATCTTTGGCGATGAAACTTCACTTCCTTATGTTATAAAATCAATTTTACCAAGACAAATGGGATTATTTTTGTTCTGAATCGTTCAGTGAAGTCTTTCTCTAACTTATCATTAACATCACATCTAAAAAGTCTGATTTCGTAACCTAATACATCCCATAATTAGCACTGAACTTTTGAGGATTTTACATTTTGTGGTTGCCGTCTTCAAAGTTTAGCAAACTTTGGATGACACGAGCTGAATAAAATGTAAAATGCTTTGAAAATAAAATCTTGGTATATACTCAGTGCTCCACAGACATTTATCAGACACGGTAGTTTCTGTGAAATCTTCAAAAAAAGAAGACACTTCATATTTGAAATTCCTGTATACTAAAATATGAAAAGTGTATCTGAAAATACTACATGCCATGTCTCAAAATCAATATCCATCTTACCTCTATTGTTCGATGTCGTTTGGATTCAAGGAGGAAGTGCGCCTGTCAGCTAGCCTGTAGCCTTCACTCGAGCACAGAATCCAGCCTAGCTGACGCCATGCAACTCTCCAGATATCTGACAACTATTTTTCTCTGGCTTGATTTAGTCGCCCTAATTCTGGCCATCCTACCAGGGTAAAAACTCAAAGAACGTTTCAACGGATAATAGAGACATGAGAAATGGACCGTTGGTTTTCTTAAATGATTATCTACACAATTACCATATTATTTTACCCATTGGTCAAATTGTTTTTGTTGATTGGACCCCCTACATCTTGCCCTGCCAAACTGCCACAGTTGGAGCTACATTGTGTTCTATAGAATACAGTACATAAACATACCATCCTCTCTCTCTGGAGAGCGGTGTGTCCTATAGAATACAGTACATAAACATACCATCCTCTCTCTCTGGAGAGCGGTGTGTCCTATAGAATACAGTACATAAACATACCATCCTCTCTCTCTGGAGAGCGGTGTGTCCTATAGAATACAGTACATAAACATACCATCCTCTCTCTCTGGAGAGCGGTGTGTCCTATAGAATACAGTACATAAACATACCATCCTCTCTCTCTGGAGAGCGGTGTGTCCTATAGAATACAGTACATAAACATACCATCCTCTCTCTCTGGAGAGCAGTGTGTCCTATAGAATACAGTACATAAACATACCATCCTCTCTCTCTGGAGAGCGGTGTGTCCTATAGAATACAGTACATAAACATACCATCCTCTCTCTCTGGAGAGCGGTGTGTCCTATAGAATACAGTACATAAACATACCATCCTCTCTCTCTGGAGAGCGGTGTGTCCTATAGAATACAGTACATAAACATACCATCCTCTCTCTCTGGAGAGCGGTGTGTCCTATAGAATACAGTACATAAACATACCATCCTCTCTCTCTGGAGAGCGGTGTGTCCTATAGAATACAGTACATAAACATACCATCCTCTCTCTCTGGAGAGCAGTGTGTCCTATAGAATACAGTACATAAACATACCATCCTCTCTCTCTGGAGAGCGGTGTGTCCTATAGAATACAGTACATAAACATACCATCCTCTCTCTCTGGAGAGCGGTGTGTCCTATAGAATACAGTACATAAACATACCATCCTCTCTCTCTGGAGAGCGGTGTGTCCTATAGAATACAGTACATAAACATACCATCCTCTCTCTCTGGAGAGCGGTGTGTCCTATAGAATACAGTACATAAACATACCATCCTCTCTCTCTGGAGAGTGGTGTGTCCTATAGAATACAGTACATAAACATACCATCCTCTCTCTCTGGAGAGCGGTGTGTCCTATAGAATACAGTACATAAACATACCATCCTCTCTCTCTGGAGAGCGGTGTGTCCTATAGAATACAGTACATAAACATACCATACTCTCTCTCTGGAGAGCGGTGTGTCCTATAGAATACAGTACATAAACATACCATCCTCTCTCTCTCTGGAGAGCGGTGTGTCCTATAGAATACAGTACATAAACATACCATCCTCTCTCTCTGGAGAGCGGTGTGTCCTATAGAATACAGTACATAAACATACCATCCTCTCTCTCTGGAGAGCGGTGTGTTCTATAGAATACAGTACATAAACATACCATCCTCTCTCTCTGGAGAGCGGTGTGTCCTATAGAATACAGTACATAAACATACCATCCTCTCTCTCTGGAGAGCGGTGTGTCCTATAGAATACAGTACATAAACATACCATCCTCTCTCTCTCTGGAGAGCGGTGTGTCCTATAGAATACAGTACATAAACATACCATCCTCTCTCTCTCTGGAGAGCGGTGTGTCCTATAGAATACAGTACATAAACATACCATCCTCTCTCTCTCTGGAGAGCGGTGTGTCCTATAGAATACAGTACATAAACATACCATCCTCTCTCTCTGGAGAGCGGTGTGTCCTATAGAATACAGTACATAAACATACCATCCTCTCTCTCTGGAGAGCGGTGTGTCCTATAGAATACAGTACATAAACATACCATCCTCTCTCTCTGGAGAGCGGTGTGTCCTATAGAATACAGTACATAAACATACCATCCTCTCTCTCTCTGGAGAGCGGTGTGTCCTATAGAATACAGTACATAAACATACCATCCTCTCTCTCTGGAGAGCAGTGTGTCCTATAGAATACAGTACATAAACATACCATCCTCTCTCTCTGGAGAGCGGTGTGCCCTATAGAATACAGTACATAAACATACCATCCTCTCTCTCTCTGGAGAGCGGTGTGTCCTATAGAATACAGTACATAAACATACCATCCTCTCTCTCTGGGGAGCGGTGTGTCCTATAGAATACAGTACATAAACATACCATCCTCTCTCTCTGGAGAGCGGTGTGTCCTATAGAATACAGTACATAAACATACCTCTCTCTCTCTGGAGAGCGGTGTGTCCTATAGAATACAGTACATAAACATACCATCCTCTCTCTCTGGAGAGCGGTGTGTCCTATAGAATACAGTACATAAACATACCATCCTCTCTCTCTGGAGAGCGGTGTGTCCTATAGAATACAGTACATAAACATACCATCCTCTCTCTCTGGAGAGCGGTGTGTCCTATAGAATACAGTACATAAACATACCATCCTCTCTCTCTGGAGAGCGGTGTGTCCTATAGAATACAGTACATAAACATACCATCCTCTCTCTCTGGAGAGCGGTGTGTCCTATAGAATACAGTACATAAACATACCATCCTCTCTCTCTGGAGAGCGGTGTGTTCTATAGAATACAGTACATAAACATACCATGCTCTCTCTCTGGAGAGCGGTGTGTTCTATAGAATACAGTACATAAACATACCATGCTCTCTCTCTGGAGAGCGGTGTGTCCTATAGAATACGGTACATAAATAGATTCTCCCTCTGCCCCTCCCTCCCCCTGCTCAACAGACACCATCCTCTCTCTCTGGTCCCCCTGCTGATGAGCATCTGCCAATCCCGAGCATGCACTCTCTAGCGCTAATCTACTGGAACACACACACACACACACACACACTGACCTCAATATCAGCCTTTTAAATCAGTGAAGCGTGACACACACATTCATGAATGCTGATGCCAATACACACTTGGCAGTGGGCGCTGTTGCTTTGATCCCCATCCTAAAAAAACGGAATCATTATACTAGCTATTCCTATCCCCCTGTACACACACGACAAGCTCACTTTCAGGTTTCCCAGCATAGTGTGTAAACATAGGGGGTTAGTCTAGCGATTAGATGAGTGCATTTAATCAGTGGGATAAGCCTGGTGGTCCTTCACAACCAGTGAGCCTTAGCCGGCTAGAGCAGACAGATTTAGAACGCATTGTAACCTATAGGGGTCTTTCTCCCTCGCTGATCACCAGAACAGCAGCCACTCCTGTGTGTGTGTGTGTGTGTGTGTGTGTGTGTGTGTGTGTGTGTGTGTGTGTGTGTGTGTGTGTGTGTGTCAGGGGGTTCTTGAGCCTAGGGGACAGTGGAGGTGATGAAGGCTGAGACAACAGAGAGGATTATCATTATAGTTCACTAAACGTTACTGTAACGTTAGAACTCTGAATGGTTCCCAATGGGACTGACCTAACTAGCTCTCAGGGGGAAAGAGGAAGAGAGAAGACAGGGGAGCAGAGAGAGAAGGAGAAGAGGAGGAAAAGGAGAGAGGAGGAGGAGAGAGGAGGAGAAGGAGAGAGGGGGAGGAAGAAAAGGAGAGAGAGGGGAGGAGAAGGAGAGAAGAGAGAGGAGGAGAAGGAGAGAGGAGGAAAAGGAGAGAGGAGGAAAAGGAGAGAGGAGGAAAAGGAGAGAGGAGGAAAAGGAGAGAGGAGGAAAATGAGAGAGGAGGAAAATGAGAGAGGAGGAGAAGGAGAGAGGAGGAGAATGAAAGAGGGGGAGGAGAAGGAGAGAGGGAAGGAGAATGAGAGAGGGGAGGAGAATGAGAGAGGGGGAGGAGAAGGAGAGAGAGGGGAGGAGAAGGAGAGAGGAGAGGAGAGAGGAGAGGAGAAGGAGAGAGGAGAGGAGAAGGAGAGAGGAGGAGAAGGAGAGAGGAGTGAGAGGAGGAGAATGAGAGATGAAGGAGAGAGGGGGGAGGAGAAGGAGAGATGAAGGAGAGAGGGGGGAGGAGAAAGAGAGAGAAGGAGAGAGGAGGAGAGAGAGGGAAGGAGAAGGAGAGAGGGGGAGAAGGGGAGAGGGGGAGGAGAAGGAGAGAGGAGGAAAAGGAGAGAGGGGAGGAGAAGGAGAGAAGAGAGAGGAGGAAAAGGAGAGAGGGGGAGGAGAAGGAGAGAAGAGAGAGGAGGAGAAGGAGAGAGGGGGAGGAGGAGAAGGAGAGAGGGGGAGGAGAAGGAGAGAGGAGGAAAAGGAGAGAGGGGAGGAGAAGGAGAGAGGAGGAAAAGGAGAGAGGGGGAGGAGAAGGAGAGAAGAGAGAGGAGGAGAAGGAGAGAAGAGAGAGGAGGAAAAGGAGAGAGAGGAGGAGAAGGAGAGAGGGGGAGGAGAAGGAGAGCGAGGGGAGGAGAAGGAGAGAGAGGAGGAGAAGGAGAGAGGGGGAGGAGAAGGAGAGAGGGGGAGGAGAAGGAGAGAGAGGGGGAGGAGAAGGAGAGAGAGGGGGAGGAGAAGGAGAGAGAGGGGAGGAGAAGGAGAAGGAGAGAGGAGGGGGAGGAGAAGGAGAGAAGAGAGAGGAGGAGAAGGAGAGAGGGGGAGGAGGAGAAGGAGAGAGGGGGAGGAGAAGGAGAGAGGAGGAAAAGGAGAGAGGGGAGGAGAAGGAGAGAGGAGGAAAAGGAGAGAGGGGGAGGAGAAGGAGAGAAGAGAGAGGAGGAGAAGGAGAGAAGAGAGAGGAGGAAAAGGAGAGAGAGGAGGAGAAGGAGAGAGGGGGAGGAGAAGGAGAGCGAGGGGAGGAGAAGGAGAGAGAGGAGGAGAAGGAGAGAGGGGGAGGAGAAGGAGAGAGGGGGAGGAGAAGGAGAGAGAGGGGGAGGAGAAGGAGAGAGAGGGGGAGGAGAAGGAGAGAGAGGGGAGGAGAAGGAGAAGGAGAGAGGAGAGAGAGGAGGAGAAGGAGAGATGAAGGAGAGGAGGAGAAGGAGAGATGAAGGAGAGAGGGGGGAGGAGAAGGAGAGATGAAGGAGAGAGGGGTCTCTGAAATGTGGATGAAGTTAACATTTCCACCCTACACACCAACATATGGTCAGTTTTGAGTTATCAAATCTCAAATGGTTTAAGGTCAGCGTAATAGGATAGGATTTGGATAAGCTGATCCTAGAACTGTGCCAATGTGATCCTAACTTGTACCCGGAGCCTGAAATGCTGACAGTCTACTCTGCATTCAGAGAGTGAGTTGGAACAATGCAGCAGGGCTGCTACACTCCCAACATCTGGACAAGGCTGTTGCAATAGAACCACAGCTATGGCAGCAAACAAGACCTTTCCACTGTCATTAGAGGACTTTGTTCTTCAGATGATCCAGCTGAATGAAGGACAGGGTTCTCTAAAGTACTGTGTGTGTGTGTGTGTGTGTGTGTGTGTGTGTGTGTGTGTGTGTGTGTGTGTGTGTGTGTGTGTGTGTGTGTGTGTGTGTGTGTGTGTGTGTGTGTGTGGTGTCAGGGGGTTCTTGAGCCTAGGGGACAGTGGAGGTGATGAAGGCTGAGACAACAGAGAGGATTTTGTGCATTGCATATCATGCATTTGTGAGGCTTGTGTGTGTTGTACGTCTATGTGTGTGTGTGTGCTGTACATAGGGAAGGAGAGGGCTCGTGATGTAAGGGCATTACTGGAGGGGGACGTGGTAATGCTGGGCTGTCTCTGACTGCTGGCTAGCTAGCACTCCTCCCTCTCTCTGCAGGGTTAGATTAGAGCCTGCTAGCTAGCTAGCACTCCTCCCTCTCTCTGCAGGGTTAGATTAGAGCCTGCTGGCTAGCTAGCACTCCTCCCTCTCTCTGCAGGGTTAGATTAGAGCCTGCTGGCTAGCTAGCACTCCTCCCTCTCTCTGCAGGGTTAGATTAGAGCCTGCTGGCTAGCTAGCACTCCTCCCTCTCTCTGCAGGGTTAGATTAGAGCCTGCTGGCTAGCTAGCACTCCTCCCTCTCTCTGCAGGGTTAGATTAGAGCCTGCTGGCTAGCTAGCACTCCTCCCTCTCTCTGCAGGGTTAGATTAGAGCCTGCTGGCTAGCTAGCACTCCTCCCTCTCTCTGCAGGGTTAGATTAGAGCCTGCTAGCTAGCTAGCACTCCTCCCTCTCTCTGCAGGGTTAGATTAGAGCCTGCTAGCTAGCTAGCACTCCTCCCTCTGTCTGCAGGGTTAGATTAGAGCCTGCTAGCTAGCTAGCATTCCTCCCCCTCTCTGCAGGGTTAGATTAGAGCCTGCTAGCTAGCTAGCACTCCTCCCTCTCTCTGCAGGGTTAGATAATAGCCTGCTAGCTAAATAGCACTCCTCCCTCTCTCTGCAGGGTTAGATTAGAGCCTGCAGGCTAGCTAGCACTCCTCCCTCTCTCTGCAGGGTTAGATTAGAGCCTGCAGGCTAGCTAGCACTCCTCCCTCTCTCTGCAGGGTTAGATTAGAGCCTGCTAGCACTCCTCCCTCTCTCTGCAGGGTTAGATTAGAGCCTGCTGGCTAGCTAGCATTCCTCCCTCTCTCTGCAGGGTTAGATTAGAGCCTGCTGGCTAGCTAGCAATCCTCCCTCTCTCTGCAGGGTTAGATTAGAGCCTGCTAGCTAGCACTCCTCCCTCTCTCTGCAGGGTTAGGTTAGAGCCTGCTGGGTAGCTAGCACTCCTCCCTCTCTCTGCTCGGTTAGATTAGAGCCTGCTAGCTAGCACTCCTCCCTCTCTCTGCAGGGTTAGATTAGAGCCTGCTGGCTAGCTAGCACTCCTCCCTCTCTCTGCAGGGTTAGATTAGATCCTGCTAGCTAGCTAGCACTCCTCCCTCTCTCTGCAGGGTTAGATTAGAGCCTGCTGACTAGCTAGCACTCCTCCCTCTCTCTGCAGGGTTAGATTAGAGCCTGCTGGCTAGCTAGCACTCCTCCCTCTCTCTGCAGGGTTAGATTAGAGCCTGCTGGCTAGCTAGCACTCCTCCCTCTCTCTGCAGGGTTAGATTAGAGCCTGCTGGCTAGCTAGCACTCCTCCCTCTCTCTGCAGGGTTAGATTAGAGCCTGCTGGCTAGCTAGCACTCCTCCCTCTCTCTGCAGGGTTAGATTAGAGCATGCTAGCTAGCTAGCATTCCTCCCTCTCTCTGCAGGGTTAGATTAGAGCCTGCTAGCTAGCTAGCACTCCTCCCTCTCTCTGCAGGGTTAGATAATAGCCTGCTAGCTAAATAGCACTCCTCCCTCTCTCTGCAGGGTTAGATTAGAGCCTGCAGGCTAGCTAGCACTCCTCCCTCTCTCTGCAGGGTTAGATTAGAGCCTGCAGGCTAGCTAGCACTCCTCCCTCTCTCTGCAGGGTTAGATTAGAGCCTGCTAGCTAGCACTCCTCCCTCTCTCTGCAGGGTTAGGTTAGAGCCTGCTGGGTAGCTAGCACTCCTCCCTCTCTCTGCTGGGTTAGATTAGAGCCTGCTAGCTAGCTAGCACTCCTCCCTCTCTCTGCAGGGTTAGATTAGAGCCTGCTAGCTAGCTAGCACTCCTCCCTCTCTCTGCAGGGTTAGATTAGAGCCTGCTGGCTAGCTAGCACTCCTCCCTCTCTCTGCAGGGTTAGATTAGAGCCATGCCTTTGCTGGAAGGGAGCAACACACACAGACAATGTATATGCGCATGAACGCACACGACACGTGACACACACACCACAGGAGGTTGGTGGCACCTTAATTGGGGAGGACGGGCTCGAGGTAATGGCTGGAGCCATTATTATGAGCCATCCTCCCCTCAGCAGCCTCCACTGACACACACATGACCCATGACACACACAGGACACGTGACACACAGCATCCCTCTCTCCATGCCCCTGGCAACAATGACTACAGGAGGAGAGGAGTCCCAGCTTTCTATGCATGACACACACACACACACACACACACACACACACACACACACACACACACACACACACACACACACACACACACACACACACACAAAAAACTTTGGGATGAAGCTGAAGTGGGGGCTGAAGCTAGAACCAGAGTCTGAAGAGAGAGGCGAGGGGGGAAAGGAGGAGAGAGGCGAGGGGGGAAAGGAGGAGAGAGGCGAGGGGGGAAAGGAGGAGAGAGGCGAGGGGGGAAAGGAGGAGAGAGGCGAGGGGGGAAAGGAGGAGAGAGGCGAGGGGGGAAAGGAGGAGAGAGGCGAGGGGGGAAAGGAGGAGAGAGGCGAGGGGGGAAAGGAGGAGAGAGGCGAGGGGGGAAAGGAGGAGAGAGGAGAAAGGAGGAGAGAGGAGAAAGGAGGAGAGAGGAGAAAGGAGGAGAGAGGAGAAAGGAGGAGAGAGGAGAAAGGAGGAGAGGGGGGAAAGGAGGAGAGAGGAGAAGGGGGAAAGGAGGAGAGAGGAGAGGGGGGAAAGGAGGAGAGAGGAGAAGGGGGAAAGGAGGAGAGGGGGGAAAGGAGGAGAGAGGAGAGGGGGGAAAGGAGGAGAGAGGAGAAAGGAGGAGAGAGGAGAGGGGGGAAAGGAGGGAAAGGAGGAGAGAGGAGAAAGGAGGAGAGAGGAGAGGGGAATGGAGGAGAGGAGACAGGGCAGTTGTACGCTGGCTGTGAAGGCTCGACCTCCCAACAATGCCTCCCCCTAACACACACACCGCCCCATGCATGCTCTTTAACCCCATGATGACCCCTGTGAAGGCGACCACAGGCCGACAGTGTGCAGCTAATAAGCACAGAGGGGCTGTGTGTGTGTCCTACTCAACCAAACAATACAGTGCAGGGACAGCTCAGAAGGTCTAGGGCAAGACCACAAACACACAGCATTTGGCCAAGAGCAAGAGAACAAAGAATCCAAGGCCATCAAAAATCAGTCTCTCCTTTCCTGAATCAAGATCTGGAAAGGTGCTGTTAAGTCACAGGTGTTACAGGTGTTACAGTAGGACTATGTTATGTTCCCTGGCTGTGTTGGTTCTACTGGCGGCTGCTGCTACACTGGCTGCTGCTGCTGCTGCTACACTGGCGGCTGCTGCTACATTGCCTGCTGCTGCTACACTGGCGGCTGCTGCTGCTACATTGCCTGCTGCTGCTGCTGCTACACTGGCTGCTGCTGCTACACTGGCTGCTGCTGCTACACTGGCTGCTGCTGCTGCTGCTGCTACACTGGCTGCTGCTGCTGCTGCTGCTGCTACACTGGCTGCTGCTGCTGCTACACTGGCTGCTGCTGCTGCTACACTGGCTGCTGCTGCTGCTACACTGGCTGCTGCTGCTGCTACACTGGCTGCTGCTACACTGGCTGCTGCTACACTGGCTGCTGCTACTGCTACACTGGCTACTGCTACACTGGCTACTGCTACACTGGCTGCTGCTACACTGGCTGCTGCTACACTGGCTGCTGCTGCTGCTACACTGGCTGCTGCTACACTGGCTGCTGCTACACTGGCTGCTGCTACACTGGCTGCTGCTACACTGGCTGCTGCTGCTGCACTGGCTGCTGCTACACTGGCTGCTGCTGCTGCTGCTACACTGGCTGCTGCTGCTACACTGGCTGCTGCTGCTACACTGGCTGCTGCTGCTACACTGGCTGCTGCTGCTACACTGGCTGCTGCTGCTACACTGGCTGCTGCTGCTACACTGGCTGCTGCTGCTGCTGCTACACTGGCTGCTGCTGCTGCTGCTACACTGGCTGCTGCTGCTGCTGCTACACTGGCTGCTGCTGCTGCTGCTACACTGGCTGCTGCTGCTGCTACACTGGCTGCTGCTGCTGCTGCTGCTGCTACACTGGCTGCTGCTGCTGCTGCTGCTGCTGCTACTACACTGGCTGCTGCTGCTGCTGCTACTACACTGGCTGCTGCTGCTGCTACACTGGCTGCTGCTGCTGCTACACTGGCTGCTGCTGCTGCTACACTGGCTGCTGCTGCTTGCTGCTACACTGGCTGCTGCTGCTACACTGGCTGCTGCTACACTGGCTGCTGCTGCTACACTGGCTGCTGCTGCTACACTGGCTGCTGCTGCTACACTGGCTGCTGCTGCTACACTGGCTGCTGCTGCTACACTGGCTGCTGCTGCTACACTGGCTGCTGCTGCTACACTGGCTGCTGCTGCTGCTACACTGGCTGCTGCTGCTGCTACACTGGCTGCTGCTGCTGCTACACTGGCTGCTGCTGCTGCTACATTGGCTGCTGCTGCTGCTACATTGGCTGCTGCTGCTGCTACATTGGCTGCTGCTGCTGCTACATTGGCTGCTGCTGCTGCTACATTGGCTGCTGCTGCTGCTACATTGGCTGCTGCTGCTGCTACATTGGCTGCTGCTGCTGCTACATTGGCTGCTGCTGCTGCTACATTGGCTGCTGCTGCTGCTACATTGGCTGCTGCTGCTGCTACATTGGCTGCTGCTGCTGCTACATGGCTGCTGCTGCTGCTACACTGGCTGCTGCTGCTGCTACACTGGCTGCTGCTGCTGCTACACTGGCTGCTGCTGCTGCTACACCGGCTGCTGCTGCTGCTACACCGGCTGCTGCTGCTGCTACACCGGCTGCTGCTGCTGCTACACCGGCTGCTGCTGCTACACCGGCTGCTGCTGCTACACCGGCTGCTGCTGCTACACCGGCTGCTGCTGCTACACCGGCTGCTGCTGCTACACCGGCTGCTGCTCCCCCACTGTCACTGCTATGGTTAGTTATCTGTACGAGCTGGTGATTCTCCAGTCCTGACTCCATGTCTCCCTACACAGCCAGAACAGGCCACAGTGGACTCATTACTGCACAGAGACAGAGTTAGAAACACACACAGTCACAGAGGGAGGAATAGAGAGAGACAGCAGATACAGAGAAACAGACACGGGCATGGAGGGAGGAATAGAGAGAGACAGCAGATACAGAGAAACAGACACAGCCACAGAGGGAGGAAGAGCGAGAGAGACAGCAGATACAGAGAAACAGACACGGGCATGGAGGGAGGAATAGAGAGAGACAGCAGATACAGAGAAACACACACGGGCATGGAGGGAGGAATAGAGAGAGACAGCAGATACAGAGAAACAGACACAGCCACAGAGGGAGGAAGAGCGAGAGAGACAGCAGATACAGAGAAACAGACACGGGCATGGAGGGAGGAAGAGAGAGAGAGACAGCAGATACAGAGAAACAGACACGGGCATGGAGGGAGGAATAGAGAGAGACAGCAGATACAGAGAAACAGACACGGGCATGCACGCACACACACATGATGTATGCTCTGCTGGTCACAGCAACTGTTTAAATAAGAAAAAACAGAGTACAGAAGAGAAGTGAGGTCAAGGTGGAGAACATATACACTGACCTGGACTGACTGACATCACAATAAAGACCTGGACTGACTGACATCACAATAAAGACCTGGACTGACTGACATCGCAATAAAGACCTGGACTGACTGACATCACAATAAAGACCTGGACTGACAGACATCACAATAAAGACCTGGACTGACTGACATCACAATAAAGACCTGGACTGACTGACATCACAATAAAGACCTGGACTGACTGACATCACAATAAAGACCTGGACTGACTGACATCACAATAAAGACCTGGACTGACTGACATCACAATAAAGACCTGGACTGACTGACATCACAATAAAGACCTGGACTGACTGACATCACAATAAAGACCTGGACTGACTGACATCACAATAAAGACCTGGACTGACTGACATCGCAATAAAGACCTGGACTGACTGACATCGCAATAAAGACCTGGACTGACAGACATCACAATAAAGACCTGGACTGACAGACATCACAATAAAGACCTGGACTGACAGACATCACAATAAAGACCTGGACAGACTGACATCACAATAAAGACCTGGACAGACTGACATCACAATAAAGACCTGGACAGACTGACATCACAATAAAGACCTGGACAGACTGACATCACAATAAAGACCTGGACTGCCTAACATCACAATAAAGCCCTGGACTGCCTAACATCACAATAAAGCCCTGGACTGCCTAACATCACAATAAAGACCTGGACTGCCTAACATCACAATAAAGACCTGGACTGCCTAACATCACAATAAAGACCTGGACTGACTGACATCACAATAAAGACCTGGACTGACTGACATCACAATAAAGACCTGGACTGACTAACATCACAATAAAGTCCTGGACTGACTAACATCACAATAAAGACCTGGACTGACTAACATCACAATAAAGACCTGGACTGACTAACATCACAATAAAGACCTGGACTGACTAACATCACAATAAAGACCTGGACTGACTGACATCACAATAAAGACCTGGACTGCGTAACATCACAATAAAGACCTGGACTGACTAACATCACAATAAAGACCTGGACTGACTAACATCACAATAAAGACCTGGACTGACAGGTATAGGGGATGTCAGTCCTATGTAGACCATTAGAACTCTGTGCATAAAGATAACAAGCATGGACAGTCCTGTTTAACTCTCATCTCTGATCATTTGTCAAATAGGGAGAGAGAGGAACACACAATACTGACACATATAGGCCTAGACTCAGGGATACAGTCAGTCTATCAGACAAAATACTGACACATAAGACTCAGGGATACAGTCAGTCTATCAGACACAATACTGACACATATAGGCCTAGACTCAGGGATACAGTCAGTCTATCAGACACACACACTAACAGACATTCACACACTAACAGGCACACTTCCTCTGGGAAAGAAAAACGTTGTCTTATTGTCTCTTCTAGGCATGCTGTCCTCCCCAGAACAGAAGAGAGCCAGGCCAAACTAGCGGAGATCCTCCCCAGAACAGAAGAGAGCCAGACCAAACTAGTGGAGAACCTCCCCAGAACAGAAGAGAGCCAGGCCAAACTAGTGGAGATTCTCCCCGGAACAGAAGAGAGCCAGGCCAAACTAGTGGAGATTCTCCCCGGAACAGAAGAGAGCCAGGCCAAACTAGTGGAGATCCTCCCCAGAACAGAAGAGAGCCAGACGAAACTAGTGGAGATCCTCCCCAGAACAGAAGAGCCAGGCCAAACTAGCGGAGATTCTCCCCGGAACAGAAGAGAGCCAGGCCAAACTAGCGGAGATCCTCCCCAGAACAGAAGAGAGCCAGACCAAACTAGTGGAGAACCTCCCCAGAACAGAAGAGAGCCAGGCCAAACTAGCGGAGATCCTCCCCGGAACAGAAGAGCCAGGCCAAACTAGTGGAGATTCTCCCCGGAACAGAAGAGAGCCAGGCCAAACTAGTGGAGATCCTCCCCAGAACAGAAGAGAGCCAGGTCAAACTAGTGGAGATTCTCCCCGGAACAGAAGAGAGCCAGACCAAACTAGTGGAGATTCTCCCCGGAACAGAAGAGAGCCAGACCAAACTAGTGGAGAACCTCCCCAGAACAGAAGAGAGCCAGGCCAAACTAGCGGAGATCCTCCCCGGAACAGAAGAGCCAGGCCAAACTAGTGGAGATTCTCCCCGGAACAGAAGAGAGCCAGGCCAAACTAGTGGAGATTCTCCCCGAAACAGAAGAGAGCCAGGCCAAACTAGTGGAGATTCTCCCCGGAACAGAAGAGAGCCAGGCCAAACTAGTGGAGATTCTCCCCGGAACAGAAGAGATCCAGGCCAAACTAGTGGAGATCCTCCCCGGAACAGAAGAGATCCAGGCCAAACTAGTGGAGATCCTCCCCAGAACAGAAGAGATCCAGGCCAAACTAGCGGAGATCCTCCCCGGAACAGAAGAGCCAGGCCAAACTAGCGGAGATCCTCCCCGGAACAGAAGAGAGCCAGGCCAAACTAGTGGAGAACCTCCCCGGAACAGAAGAGAGCCAGGCCAAACTAGTGGAGAACCTCCCCGGAACAGAAGAGAGCCAGGCCAAACTAGTGGAGAACCTCCCCGGAACAGAAGAGAGCCAGGCCAAACTAGTGGAGATGACAGCTGCAGGAATCTAGTAGAACCAACACTAATCAACATCAATCCCCCTTTGCCACAGTCCTAACTGGATATTACTCCTATTATACCCATTGTGGGAGTGGGTCTCAGATAACACCACTGCAGTAGTCACAGTGTGTGTGTGTGTGTGTGTGTGTGTGTGTGTGTGTGTGTGTGTGTGTGTGTGTGTGTGTGTGTGTTCAGGGTGAGAGAGAGAGAGAAGAGAAAGAGAGACAAAAGAGAAAAAGAAGAGGGTGCTCAGGAGAGAGAGAGATCAAAGGAGCTGTAACTAAAAAGACTAGCTTCATCTCAGCCAGTTAACAGGCACTGAGCTGCAAGTCAAATGAGCCCCTCTGATGTGTGTGTGTGTGTGTGTGTGTGTGTGTGTGTGTGTGTGTGTGTGTGTGTGTGTGTGTGTGTGTGTGTGTGTGTGTGTGTGTGTGTGTGTGTGTGTGTGTGTGTGTGTAACAAAATAGATGAGTGAGTAATATGTGACCTAGTAATATATCAGAGTGAAGCCCAGAGAGTGACTGAGTAAATGACTGTTTATCTGCACGAAGCTCTGTGAGAGTGAGTAGGAGAGAGGAACGACTCCTCTGTGAGAGTGAGTAGGAGAGAGGAACGACTCCTCTGTGAGAGTGAGTAGGAGAGAGGAACGACTCCTCTGTGAGAGTGAGTAGGAGAGAGGAACGACTCCTCTGTGAGAGTGAGTAGGAGAGAGGAACGACTCCTCTGGGTATATATAATTTTTTTTTTTTAAACACTCACCAGGCTGCCTTTTGACACGCATGTCCTTCACATTACTTCTGCATGGCTGTGGATGTAGGTCACACACCCCTAACACACACATTCCCTCCCTCTATAACCTGCCTTCCATATACACCCACCCATACCTGTCACCATTAACCAGTTAGAGGGACGTGGGGCTGAGTGTTGGGTTAGGGTGTGGATGGAGCCAGAGGGAGGTGTGGCTGAGTGTTGGGTTAGGGTGTGGGTGGGGCCAGAGGGAGGTGGGGCTGAGTGTTGGGTTAGGGTGTGGGTGGGGCCAGAGGGAGGTGGGGCTGGGTGCTGGGCTAGGGTGTGGGTGGGTGGGGCCAGAGGGAGGTGGGGCTGGGTGTTGGGTTAGGGTGTGGGTGGGGCCAGAGGGAGGTGGGGCTGGGTGTTGGGTTAGGGTGTGGGTGGGGCTGGGTTAGGGTGTGGGGCTGGGTGTTGGGTTAGGGTGTGGGTGGGGCCAGAGGGAGGTGGGGCTGGGTGTTGGGTTAGGGTGTGGGTGGGGCCAGAGGGAGGTGGGGCTGAGTGTTGGGTTAGGGTGTGGGTGGGGCCAGAGGGAGGTGGGGCTGGGTGTTGGGTTAGGGTGTGGGTGGGGCCAGAGGGAGGTGGGGCTGGGTGTTGGGTTAGGGTGTGGGTGGGGCCAGAGGGAGGTGGGGCTGGGAGTTGGGTTAGGGTGTGGGTGGGGCCAGAGGGAGGTGGGGCTGGGAGTTGGGTTAGGGTGTGGGTGGGGCCAGAGGGAGTGGGGCTGGGAGTTGGGTTAGGGTGTGGGTGGGGCCAGAGGGAGGTGGGGCTGGGAGTTGGGTTAGGGTGTGGGTGGGGCCAGAGGGAGGTGGGGATGGGAGAGGCCAGAGGGAGATTTAATGGATTTTGATGACACCGTCCCTGATACAGCTAGGGGGGCATCCACATTGCCGGAATTCCTGAGACCCCCTTGAAGAGGGAACTGGCCAATAACAATACAGGGAGTCAAGAGCCTGATGTGTTTAGGGTTCTGCAGTCAGCCATCCAGCCAGCCAGTCAGAGAGGGCCTCTGGCCATACAGACAGAGGAAGACTAAAGTGAGTCGCCAGCTCTAAATGGAACACACTTCCTCTATCATATCACACTTTCCACAAGTGGAAGAGGATGCAGAGGTGTGTGTGTGTATTGTGTGGAGTGTGTGGAGTGTGTGGAGTATGTGGAGTGTGTGAGGGAGAGATAAAGCAAGCAGATGAATCAGTCGGTAGTTATGGATTAAAACATCCTTCTCTTCATGTTTGTGCCACCTGCACATTTTCCCTCACAGATGTATGTAGATAAACTGAAGAACTGCCAGCCTTCCTAAAAGCCAAAGACACCTCAGACAACAGCAGTAGACTACATGAACCTCAGGCAACAGCAGTAGACTACATGAACCTCAGGCAACAGCAGTAGACTACATGAACCTCAGACAACAGCAGTAGACTACATGAACCTCAGGCAACAGCAGTAGACTACATGAACCTCAGGCAACAGCAGCAGACCACATGAACCTCAGGCAACAGCAGCAGACCACATGAACCTCAGGCAACAGCAGCAGACCACATGAACCTCAGGCAACAGCAGTAGACCACATGAACCTCAGGCAACAGCAGTAGACCACATGAACCTCAGGCAACAGCAGTAGACCACATGAACCTCAGGCAACAGCAGTAGACCACATGAACCTCAGGCAACAGCAGTAGACCACATGAACCTCAGGCAACAGCAGTAGACCACATGAACCTCAGGCAACAGCAGTAGACCACATGAACCTCAGGCAACAGCAGTAGACCACATGAACCTCAGGCAACAGCAGTAGACCACATGAACCTCAGGCAACAGCAGTAGACCACATGAACCTCAGGCAACAGCAGTAGACCACATGAACCTCAGGCAACAGCAGTAGACCATATGAACCTCAGGCAACAGCAGTAGACCATATGAACCTCAGGCAACAGCAGTAGACCATATGAACCTCAGGCAACAGCAGTAGACCATATGAACCTCAGGCAACAGCAGTAGCCTACATGAACCTCAGGCAACAGCAGTAGCCTACATGAACCTCAGGCAACAGCAGTAGCCTACATGAACCTCAGGCAACAGCAGTAGACCACATGAACCTCAGGCAACAGCAGTAGACCACATGAACCTCAGGCAACAGCAGTAGACCACATGAACCTCAGGCAACAGCAGTAGACCACATGAACCTCAGACAACAGCAGTAGACCACATGAACCTCAGGCAACAGCAGTAGACCACATGAACCTCAGGCAACAGCAGTAGACCACATGAACCTCAGGCAACAGCAGTAGACCACATGAACCTCAGGCAACAGCAGTAGACCACATGAACCTCAGGCAACAGCAGTAGACCACATGAACCTCAGGCAACAGCAGTAGACCACATGAACCTCAGGCAACAGCAGTAGACCACATGAACCTCAGGCAACAGCAGTAGACCACATGAACCTCAGGCAACAGCAGTAGACCACATGAACCTCAGGCAACAGCAGTAGACCACATGAACCTCAGGCAACAGCAGTAGACCACATGAACCTCAGGCAACAGCAGTAGACCACATGAACCTCAGGCAACAGCAGTAGACCACATGAACCTCAGGCAACAGCAGTAGACCACATGAACCTCAGGCAACAGCAGTAGACCACATGAACCTCAGGCAACAGCAGTAGACCACATGAACCTCAGGCAACAGCAGTAGACCACATGAACCTCAGGCAACAGCAGTAGACCACATGAACCTCAGGCAACAGCAGTAGACTATATGAACCTCAGGCAACAGCAGTAGACTATATGAACCTCAGGCAACAGCAGTAGACCACATGAACCTCAGGCAACAGCAGTAGACCACATGAACCTCAGGCAACAGCAGTAGACCACATGAACCTCAGGCAACAGCAGTAGACCACATGAACCTCAGGCAACAGCAGTAGACCACATGAACCTCAGGCAACAGCAGTAGACCATATGAACCTCAGGCAACAGCAGTAGACTATATGAACCTCAGGCAACAGCAGTAGACTACATGAACCTCAGGCAACAGCAGTAGACTATATGAACCTCAGGCAACAGCAGTAGACTATATGAACCTCAGGCAACAGCAGCAGACTATATGAACCTCGGGCAACAGCAGTAGACTATATGAACCTCAGGCAACAGCAGCAGACTATATGAACCTCAGGCAACAGCAGTAGACTATATGAACCTCAGACAACAGCAGTAGACTATATGAACCTCAGACAACAGCAGTAGACTATATGAACCTCAGACAACAGCAGTAGACTATATGAACCTCAGACAACAGCAGTAGACCACATGAACCTCAGGCAACAGCAGTAGACTATATGAACCTCAGGCAACAGCAGTAGACTATATGAACCCCAGACAACAGCAGTAGACTATATGAACCTCAGGCAACAGCAGTAGACTACATGAACCTCAGGCAACAGCAGTAGACCATATGAACCTCAGACAACAGCAGTAGACTATAATGAAAGATAAACGCCAGTAGCAGGCATCAGAGAGACAGGAGAAACATCACCCTCCTGTCCTAAACAAATAATGGGCTTCTACCGTCAAACAGAGAGGTATCCTGGCCCTTCACCCCTCAGCTCTACAAACAGCAGAGAGACGGAGAGATGTAGAGGAAGGCAGAGAGAGAGGCAGAGAGAGGGGAGAGGCGCAGGCCAAAAACAATTCGTGGACCCTTTTGAGCATATCTGAAAGGACACTGTAGCTACAACTGGTGTGTGAGTGTGTAAAGAAAAGCATCCTTTACCCTCTGACGACAGGCCTCCTCCTCCGTTAACACTCTCTGTGCTGGACTGGGAGTAGGCCATGGGGCCGCTCCTCTTCCCCTTCCTGAGGGAGCGGTTAGTGCTGGGGCTGCCCACCGGCGTGGAGGTAGACACCATCCCTCCATCCTTCCTGGAGAAGATACCGCTGAAGAACCTGACCAGCCGCCGGTCCGAGCCACTGGAGCGGGAGCCGGTGCCTCTCAGAAACCCCTCCTTCTCTGACACACTCTTCATGGAAAGAGTGATCAGATCGCTGTTGTCCAATGTGCGGTTTTTGCCTCTCGCTCGTTCCCAGCGGCTCAGCTCCGTCATTGAGTCAGTCTTGTTAAGCACAGCCCCGACTTCTAACGTGTTTCGTTTAGGCGGTCCCGTCTCGTCGTAAGCCGGGTTTTGGAGGACTGTGGACTGGGGGGTCTGGTTGTCGTCCCCGGCTGTTCCTTCCCCGCGGCCGACGCACCCGGAGCTGCTGTGGTGCTTGTCTTTGGAGAGGGACCGGATGCGGAGCAGTTCGCCACCCGTCCAGTGGCGGAAACTGAAGCTCCGGCGAAGCAGGCTGGGGTGGCTCTTCAGTGGCGGGGTCTCGGGAGATGCCTTGACGGCTCTTCCGTTACTTTTGGACGCACACAACTTGTCCTTACCCCCGTCCCCATTAGTTGGAGCATCACTGCCCTTGTCCTCTGTGCTCTTGGCTTTCAGAAGCCTTTTCTTCTTATCAACACTCCCATTTTCACCGTTGGAAGCAGATGTTGTCAAGGTTTTTTCAGTCTCCGTGCAAATATCCCCCTTAAGCCTCGAGTCAGTTTCTGCGCTTTCCTGTGTCCAGCTTATCCCCTGTGATTTCTTCTGACTCTGTGGTGACATGGCCTGGCTGTTGTTACCATGCTCTGTGGAGGGGCTAGTGGCAGTTTCCTTCAACTCTTTATGCAACTGATGCGCCTTTTTAATTTTAAGCCTTCCAAGTTCTAATTGTCCGGTGCTGAATGTCCTGAAATTTCTCATGTAGTTGTGTGAGTGGAACTCGTCGCTTTCATCCTCAACTTCTTTCAGCTCCTCCAGCAGACAACTCCTCTGGAGCTCGGAGGAGACCTCGCGACTGTAAGCGCCCACTTTGGGGTTCTCGAGACGTCGTGGTCCAGATCTCCCGCAGCTAACCCCATCCTCCTCTTCCAGGCTCTCTTTCTTTACCAAGGTGAGAGAGATCCGGTACACTGTCTTCCTTTGTGGCGTTCCTCGCTCCATCCTTTCTATATTACCGTCAAGAAGGTACATTCTCTAGGGACACGAACTGAAATGGAAGCTACTGAATAGGCTACACGAGTGGGACAGACGTTACTTTGAATGGAAAAATGACTTCCAGACACTGGTCCTTTGATGTCGTCTAGTAATAAGGAAGTAATAGCAGGCTATTTGTAATAATACTATAATTAAACGAGTACTATAATAAATTAGTTACACTACTAAACTAATATTAAATATCAAAACAATTTACTTATCCAGATGTGCAAAAAGGCATGAGAATTCGACGCAGGAAATGAATTCCTTTCACATCCCGGTGGATTTATAAACTGGCAACAAATGTAATGTAGCAACTAACAAGCACGGCGTCTTCATTTAGGGCATGTCCGGCTTCTCTCCCTCTCAAAATGCATCGCTTGTGCAAAAAAATGCCCACGGTTCTTTACGAGACTGCAGTCGCTTACAGAGTAATTTGTTTTCACAGCAAACAAATCTATAAATATTCCTGGTTCAGGCAGCAGTGTCCGGGCTTATTGCTTCAAGATCGACCACGACAGTATTCCCATTATTGTAGAATAATATTATTACAACGCTGTATTCCTCCAAGCGAAGTGAGTGCGTTGTCTCCCATTGTGTTCGCGCGCATCTCGCGCAGCGAAGCCAGCTTGCCTTGATTTAGTGGTTTTGTTTTCAACCCCAGTGTCCGATTGTGATTGAAATGGGGGGATTTATAGCCAAAACCAAGCTTCCCCAATCCCTCACTCACACACGGTTATCCTGAGAACGCGAGGAAACGTAGCCACGGTCTCATATCATTTTCCCCCCTCCACCTCTCTCCTCACTTCACACTCAAGAGGGACACGGATCACCCAGCAAGAACCCAGGATTAGAAGCAAAACACGAATCGGATTTGAAACATGGAATGGAACGAATTCAGACGGATTGCTGGCGTTTCAAAACGGTTTATTCAGATATTAAGAGTAATTTAGGGTTGCACAGGCCTCTACAATAAACAAAAGACGTGTTTCAATTAAGAATTTAAAATATGTGTAACAACTGTGTATTTACATAGAAACTAGGCTTATACTGTATATATACACCTACAAAGAACAGTCTGGTTCATTCAGAGATAAAACATCCACCGGGAGAAAATGAGACATTGTGGCATTGATTTCACCTACATCCAAGGTCGATTGGACACGGTTATCAACACAAGGCTATCAAGTTACTCAAAACAAACATTGGGAAATTCCACTCCGGGATTTGCAGCATCTCAGTGGTTCTCATGTAGGGGTGTGGCTTGTGCTTTTCTCTCTGTCCATCAGGATCTGTAAACCCACCTGGGCTGCCCCATCGATACTACTAGCGCCATAAGGATGAACGAAAGTGATATTACGAAAAAGTTAAACTATGGAATGATAACAATGACTACAACAGACTGATAACAATTCCAAACACATCAATATTCAAAAGAGCTGTGCTCACTGCCGACAGATATTGTGTGGACATTGCAGAATGTAGCTGTATTGCTTCAAGGCTATTCTAGTCAACCAATTTGTCAGAAGCCTGAAAAACAAGTCTACAATGAAAACAAAACAAACCACTAATATAACTGGGTACAGTCCTTGAGAAGAATTGTCAAAAGTGAACCCTTATCAAATATGCTAATTGATACGTCCAATCGTTCACGGTTAGAATCATAGTTTGTCATGCACTTAGCTAAACTAACTTACTGTACAACTAATTTCTTGACCAAACCGAATCGGCGCGTATGGTGATTGTGTCTATCCCCACCAGAAGCGTTCATAGTACCTGTCAAAAGTTTGGACATACCTATTCATTCAAGGGTTTTTCTTTATTTTTACTATTTTCTACATTGTAGAATAATAGTGAAGACATCAAAACTATGAAATAACACATATGGAATCATGTAGTAACCAAAAAAAAGTGTTAAACAAATCAAAATATATTTTATATTTCAGATTCTTCAAAGTAGCCACCCTTTGCCTTGACAGCTTTGCACACTCTTGGCATTCTCTCAACCAACTTCATGAGGTAGTTACCTGGAATGCATTTCAATTAACAGGTGTGCCTCAATTTCAAAGTTAATCTGTGGAATTCTTTCCTTCTTAATGCATTTGAGCCAATCAGTTGTGTTGTGACAAGGTAGGGGTGGTATACAGAAGATAGCCCTATTTGGTAAAAGACACCAAGTCCATATTATGGCAAGAACAGCTCAAATAAGCAAAGAGAAATGACAGTCCATCATTACTTTAAGACATGAAGGTCAGTCAATCCGGAAAATTTCAAAAACATTGAAAATTTCTTCAAGTGCAGTCGCAAAAACCATCATGTGCAATGATGAAACTGGCTCTCATGAGGACCGCCACAGGAAAGGAAGACCCAGAATAAACAGTTAACATTAGTTGATTGATGCTTTTAGTGAGAGGTTTAATGCTTTAATAATTTTAATTATTATAAATTATATAAATAAGCACATTTAATTTTGTCTGGCTTGCCGTTCGAAATAAAGTTAAATATTTTTTGCTCAAATAATTTTAACTTTTCAGGGTAAGCAGGGCCATAAGTAAATAGGTAAACTGGGATATGACTAAAGAATTAATCAGGGTGATTTTTCCACAAATCAAACTTTCCATGGTAGCAAGACCTTATCTATTTTTGCTAATTTTCTGTAAAAAAAAATTGTAGTAAGTTCCTTTACTTCTTTAGGGATATGAATACCGAGTATGTCCACTTCAACGTCAGACCATTTTATTGGTCAACTACATGGTAATGTCAAAGTAGTATTTTTTTGTGATCCAATATGTAATATGGTCCACTTATCATAGTTTGGTTGTAATCCTGAGGTTAGAAAAAATATCTAGATCCTCTATGAGGCTGTGCAGGGATGTAGATTGCGTATTTAAGAGGGAACTTGAGTCGTCAGCGTACAATGACACGTTTGTTTTTAAGCCCTGGCTTTCTAGCCCCTCTATATTATTGTTGGATCTGATTTTAAGAGCCAACATTTCAATGGCCATAATAAATAGATATGCTGATAGTGGACAACCTTGTTTTACCAACTACATTCATTTGGGGAGAGTTCAAAACACATGAAACATTCATGAACATTTAGCTAGCTTGCTGTTGCTAGCTAATTCATCCTGAGAGATAAACATTGGGCTGTTATTTTACCTGAAATGCATAATGGTCCTTGCTGGATCTTTGTACAATTTTGAGTGACACAAAATCGTGTGTCCTCTACTCCGACAATTAATCCACAGGTAAAAGGGGAAACCTAGTACGTTTTTAGCTACTTTTCTTTGATGAATCTCTCCTCATTCTTCTTCTGTGGATCTTATATGGCGGTTGGCAACCAACTTTAAGGTGCATTACCGCCACCAACTGGACTGGAGTGTGGACATCGTTCATTTTTGAAATGACACACATGGGTATGTGCTCATAAAAAACAATGAGTAGATGGGAGAGGCGGGACTTGCAACCTAGTTCTATTTTACCGCCTGGCTACACAGACGTCCGTTGACGCACACGAGCAGTTTGGATGAAATTATTGAATAACATGTATATGTGTACATTTATTTTGCAATGCTCTCTCACGCCACACAGGCGGTTTGGTCAGCATGTAATAGAACGGTCATGCCTTGGCAGTCACACACACAAGATTTTCAATTCAGCACTTCTCCCAGCCTCCAGTCAGCATCTTTCATCCTCTCCCTCACCCTTTCACCTCTCCCCACAATCCCTCGCCTTTTGCCCTCTCTCCCACCTTCGCCCTTCCTCCTCCCCTCCCGTTTCCTCCTCTCCCCCACCATTTCCCCCCCTCACCCTTTCACCTCACCTCTCCATTACCCCCCTCCTTCTCCCTCACCCATTTCCCCCAGCCTCCCTCACCCAGT
This sequence comes from Salvelinus namaycush, assembly GCF_016432855.1. NCBI lineage: Eukaryota > Metazoa > Chordata > Actinopteri > Salmoniformes > Salmonidae > Salvelinus > Salvelinus namaycush. The sequence goes on from NC_052313.1 coordinate 54,409,496, forward strand.
TTCCACAGCCTCCCCCTGTTCTCAAGGGAAGGTGCTGGTGTTGGAGATTACCTTCCTTATCTCAACCCTAAATCCCCCTCGTCTTCCTTTCTCTTTCAACTTCTCACTGCTTGACATTTATGGATCATTATTTACATCAAGGGAGATTACAGCAAGTTGATCAGCTCCTATATGCCCTGTGTCCATCCACACACACACACACACACACACACACACACACACACACACACACACACACACACACACACACACACACACACACACACACACACACGGGACGTCTTCATCTTTCTCCCTGCTAGTCCTTTCATTCCCCTCTGTCTCTCCTCACTTTTATTGAAGAGAGGAACATAAACCTATGCAACATTAACAGGTCCAGTCAGCCTACAGCTTGACCAGACTGCCAACCCCTCCAAACCACTGTGTTTCCAAGTCATAGAGCCTATTTGTAACAGACAGAAACACCACATTCAATTGACTGGTTTGATTGCTAGCTTTAAAAGCATAAAGGTTATTGTTAAGTTGCACTTTTCTACATCACTGTCACCGCTGCCATTTTGACAGCGACAAAGCGCTCCAGTCCCACCAGCCAGGCGACCGTTCATCTCGGAAATAATTGAAGAGATTTAAACCTATTGGGTGAGCGCAGCTGCGGTGAACACTCCCACGTGGCAGCCAGGCAGAGAGAGAAGGTACAGTACACACCCAACCGTATTGTCTGCAAAGAACCCACTGATTTCAAACACACCTCATCACACTTTCATCACAGCCCAGCCCTGGCCATCACAAGCAGCTAGATGCCTTAACAGGGGTGTAAAAACAACCGATAGGCCAGCGATTCAAGCATGGCATCAAAAATATATTATATTAAGCCGAAAAAAATGTATTTCACTTATTAAGCTAGTAGCTACCATGAACCTGAGGCTGGGCGTGTTCTACAACAGCAAAGCAGGCTGAGGAAGAAAGTAACAGAGTGACTCTCTATTGTGACAATGCTGCCATCTGCATGCAGTACCTGAAGTCTAGTCTCAATCAATTGTCAGCATTTTGGTGGATTTGAAATTCACCATTTGAGTTCCAAGACAACAGCATGGTCAGTGACGACAATATCAGGAGGTAACACTGACAGGACACCAGGAGGTAACACTGACAGGACACCACCATCTGCACTGCAGCCAAGCAACGTAATGACTTTCACAGACACTTTGTCCGACATCATTTTTTTACAACGTTACATAATCTGAAATGAATCGGGCTCCCAATTCCAAACATGCTCAGAGCACTTGGAATATTTTGTCAAGGATTACATCTTCTACCCCTCATCTGAGAACACAGGGTTCGGTCTAGGCCTGATCTCTCCCAAATAACACACCTGGAGCACACATCCACAGCACAGTTGGTGGTACGCATGCTGAAACAATACAAATATATCCATCTCAAAGTGTGTGTGTGTGTGTGTGTGTGTGTGTGTGTGTGTGTGTGTGGGCGTAGATTCTCAGAGACAGTACAGACTGTGCTGTACTTATTCATAGTCTTAAAAGACGAAGGGGTTTGATCATTGCGGCCCAGACCATGAAAGCTGACTCAATGAAATAATGTTTGAAATGTGCAGGAGGAGGAAGGGAGTGGAGAGGATAGGGGGGGTGGGAGTCTTACACCTGTCCTGTAGGCAGGAGTGTACACTATGCCCTCCACCACAATATAGTATGCTCTTCTTCTTTGGGAATATTGACAATGTAGTGAAAAATACATATGATGAGCTGTTTGTGTGACGCGTCCCAAAGCTCAGCAAAAGGCATCTTCTTTATAAAATTGACAGACCAACGTTTTTAGATAAGGCACTAAATACACGATATGGACAAAAGTATGTGGACACCCCTTCAAATTAGTGTATTCCGACATTTGCTGACAGGTCAATCAAATTGAGCACACAGCCATGCAATCTCCATAGACAAACATTGGCAGTAGAATGGCTCTTACTGAAGAGCTCAGTGACTTTGAACGTGGCACCGTCATAGGATGCCACCTATCCAACAAGTCAGTTCGTCAAATTTCTGCCCAGCTGTCCCGGTCAACTGTAAGTGTTGTTATTGTGAAGTGAAAAGGTCTAGGAGCAACAACGACTCAGCCGCAAAGTGATAGGCCACACAAGCTCACAGAACAGTACCGCCAAGAGCTGAAGCGCGTAAAAATCACTCAACACCCACTACCGAGTTCCAAACTGCCTCTGGAAGCAACGTCAGCACAATAACTGTTTGTCGACAAATGTTCGTCGGGGGCTTCATGAAATGGGTTTTCATGGTCGAGCAGCTGCACACAATCGTAATATCACCATGCGCAATGCCAAGTGTCGGTTGGAGTGATGTAAAGCTCGCTGCCATTGGACTCTGGAGCAGTGGAAACGCGTTCTCTGAAGTGATGAATCATGCTTCACCATCTGGCAGTCCAACGGAAGAATCTGGGTTTGGCGGATGGCAAGAGAGCGCTACCTGCCCCAATGCATAGTGCCAACCTTAAAGTTTGGTGGAGGAGGAATAATGGTCTGGGGCTGTTTTTCATGATTCAGGCTAGGCCCCCTAGTTCCAGTGAAGGGAATTCTTAACGCTACAGCATACACTTACATTCTAGACGATTCTGTACTTCGAACTTTGTGGCAACAGTTTGGGATAGGCCCTTTCCTGTTTCAGCATAACAATGCCCCTATGCGCAAAGCGAGGTCCATATAAAAATGGTTTGTTGAGATCGATGTGGAAGAACTTGACACCTTTGGGATGAATTGGAATGCAGACTGAACCAAGCCTAATCGTTTAACATCCGTGCCCGACCAGTGCTCGTGGCGGAATGGAAGCAAGACCCCGCAGAAATGTTCCAACATCAAGTGGAAAGCCTTCCCAGAAGAGTGGAGGCTGTTATAGCAGCAAAGGGGGGACCAACTCCATATTAATGCCAATGATTTTGGAATGAGATGGACTGTGTCCACATACTGTTGGCCATGTAGTGTATGTAGGTGATTAGATGTGTGATCCTGTTCATTTTAACTGTGCACATTTGTCATTTAAAAAAAAAAAGCTGACTTGCAGTGCATCATAGGTTCTTGAGAAACGGAGTGTTACTGAGCCCCCCCCCCCCCACCTCTCTCTCTGTCTCTCTCTCCCCCTCTCTCTCTCTCTCTGCCGGCCTGTGTGTGTGTGTGTAAGCGTTAAAACTCCACGGTGCGGCAGTGGCCCTTGGGGAGGGAGACTTTCATCTCAGATAAAAGGCTTAGTGAGAAAATCCCACTTTAGCAGACAGCTCTAGTAGCCCGGAGACGGCAATTTGATTAGCCCAGTGTTGGGAATATTCCTCCATGTCGGAGCCTGATAGGGACACGGTCTGTGTGTGTGTGTGTGTGTGTGTGTGTGTGTGTGTGTGTGTGTGTGTGTGTGTGTATATGTATGAGAACACAGGTGCAGAACCAATACACAGCTCTGCATTGTTAACTCAGGCTGAGAGGTAATTGAGAGATTGAGAGAACACTGGACCAAGAGAACAGAGCAGTGTGGAGAAGAGTGTAAAACATGAGAGAGAGGGAAAGAGAAAGAGAAAGAGAGAGAGAGAGAGAGAGAGAGAGAGGGAGGGAGGGAGGGAGGGAGGGAGGGAGGGAGGGAGGGAGGGAGGGAGGGAGAAAAGGGTGAAACAGACAGAGATTAAGTGAGAGATACAGAGAGAGAAAAACTGCCTGTCCCTTGATAGGTTAAAAGTGAAGAGTCAGCAACACACCATTCTTGAAGCAAATTAACAAACACACCCCCCCCCATACACACCCTTAAGGACTGGGAGGACTG